>NC_084739.1:22805837-23105837 GCF_033978785.1 Entelurus aequoreus | reverse complement strand
GTCGTGGCAGCCGGAGTCGCTGTCGTGGCAGCCGGAGTCGCTGTCGTGGCAGCCGGAGTCGCTGTCGTGGCAGCCGGAGTCGCTGTCGTGGCAGCAGGAGTCGCTGTCGTGGCAGCCGGTGCTGGTGCGAGAACCAGTCGTGGTACAGGTGCTGGTGCGAGAACCAGCCGTGGTACAGGTGCTGGTGCGAGGACCAGCCGTGGTGCAGGTGCTGGTGCGAGAACCAGCCGTGGTGCAGGTACTGGTGCGAGAACCAGTCGTGGTGCAGGTACTGGTGCGAGAACCAGCCGTGGTGCAGGTACTGGTGCGAGAACCAGCCGTGGTGCAGGTACTGGTGCGAGAACCAGCCGTGGTGCAGGTACTGGTGCGAGAACCAGTCGTGGAGCAGGTACTGGTGCGAGAACCAGTCGTGGAGCAGGTACTGGTGCGGGGACCAGCCGTGGAGCAGGTACTGGTGTGGGAACCAGCCGAGGTGCCGGTACTGGTGTGGGAACCAGCCGAGGTGCAGGTACTGGTGTGGGAACCAGCCGAGGTGCCGGTACTGGTGTGGGAACCAGCCGAGGTTCAGGTACTGGTGTGGGAACCAGCCGAGGTGCAGGTACTGGTGTGGGAACCAGGCGAGGTGCAGGTACTGGTGCGGGAACCAGCCGAGGTGCAGGTACTGGTGCGGGAACCAGCCGAGGTGCAGGTACTGGTGCGGGAACCAGCCGAGGTGCAGGTACTGGTGCGGGAACCAGCCGAGGTGCAGGTACTGGTGCGGGAACCAGCCGCGGTGCAGGTACTGGTGTGGGAACCAGCCGAGGTGCAGGTACTGGAACCTGTGGTGGAGCTGGTGCTAGCCTTAGCCTTGGCGCTAGCTTAGGTGCAGGTGGCCTAGCTGGCGGTTGCGGCTTAGCAGGCCGTCGGACTGGTGGCGGTGGCCGAGCAGGAGGTTGCGGCTTAGCACGCCGTTGTGCCACCCACTCGCACAGCTCCCAGTACTAGCCCCCCCCTCAAAAAGCGGATCCCAGACGCGCTCCTTGCGGATTGGAACCGTCTTCAAGGGTGGGCGGAGGGAGGTCCGGGGGAGGGCCGAATCCTCTCCTCCAAGCTGTCCAAAATGTCTCTTGTCACCCCCCACTTGAGACTGGGACTGACTAGACTTAGTCCTTAAAAAAATGTCCTGATAGTGTTTTATCTTAGAATTAAAGTCCTTTGAAAATGGCTGGCAGGAAGAATTGAAAAAAAAATCTTCGTTTCTGACGTCATCCACAGTGGGCGGGATGACGTCATCCGTGTGGGTCTCCAGCTGACTGACAGCCCAATTGGTGAAATGTTTGGCGAAATGGTCAATTGGGTTGCCAAACATCTGAGGAGGGGAATCTTGGGCTGAATGTTGCTTACTGTGTACCGGTGGAGGAGTCTGTGGGAGTGGCGCGTCTTTGCAGCGAAGTGAAGACCTCGTTGGCGGCTTCCGTCTTCGCTGACGCGTCCGGTGGTGCGGAGGTGTGGCGATGTCCTCGGGCCAAACGGAGTGGATTGGTACCAACCTTCCGTTAGGACCCCATATCAGGTCCTGGCGCTCCGAAGGGGAATAGTGGAGAGTCTCCGCCTCCATCGCTCGCAACACCATCCACGCACCTTCGTCCCTCTCCTCCGACGTGCTCGTTGCGGGAGAACTTCTTGCTGGCTTCCTACTGTTACGACCGGGTCGCATCGTGGTGCGGTGGTGTTCTCCCAAGGATGCAGACGGCTCGGACACAGCTTGCAGGTAGGAAAAATGATTTATTTAAGACATACTCAGACAGAGAAAAACAAAAACGACTAGCATGGGAGCTAGTAAGCAAAATAATCTAGCATGAGAGCTAGCAGGAAGCAAAGTGGTCGTAACTTGTTGCATGAGAACAAACTAGGAAGCCAGGCAGAGTGCTGCCCGGGCAAAGACTAAATAGCCCTCTGATTGGCGCTCGGGCAACAGGTGCGCGTCCCGAAACGCTAACCAGAGGCAGGTGAGCAAAATATGCCGTCATGGCAACAGAAACAAAACACACGTGACACTAAACTGTAAAACTGTGATCCGAGCAGCGGATCCTAACATACTTATTAATGCCTTATTCTGCTTGGCCTTATTATACAACCAATAAGCCATTAACTAAGAGTCTTCCCTAACCCTAACCTGAACCTCAATCCCAACCCCAACCCTAAGACTAACCCTAACCCTAACCCTACCCCTACTCCTAACCCTAACCCTGACCCTAAACCTTACCATAACCCTAACCCTATATTAATAAGCACCTAACCCTAACCCTGACCCTAAACCTTACCATAACCCTAACCCTATATTAATAAGCACCTAACCCTAACCCTGACCCTAAACCTTACCATAACCCTAACCCTATGTTAATAAGCAACTAATTAATGGTTCATATATATAAGTTGTAATGAGTACTATACTGTAACTGAATACATATTCCAAATAGACTAAAACCATAACCATATACTTTAGCCTTTAAATAGACCCCCTTTTTAGACTAGTTGATCTGCCGTTTCTTTTCTTTTCTCCTCTGCCCCCCTCTCTCTTGTGGAGGAGGGGGGGACACAAAGGTCCGGTGGCCATGGATGAAGTGCGGCTGTCCAGAGTCTGGACCCGGGGTGGACCGCTCGCCTGTGCATCGGTTGGGGACATCTCTGCACTGCTGACCCGTCTCCGCTCGGGATGGTTTCCTGCTGGCCCCACTATGGACTGTACTTTTACTATTATGTTAGATCCACTATGGACTGGACTTTCACAATATTATGTCAGACCCACTCGACATCCATTGCTTTCGGTCTCCCCTAGAGGGGGGGTTACCCACATATGCGGTCCTCTCCAAGGTTTCTAATAGTCATTCACACCGACGTCCCACTGGGGTGAGTTTTCCTTGCCCTTATGAGGGCTCTGTACCGAGGATGTCGTTGTGGCTTGTGCAGCCTTTTGAGACACTTGTGATTTAGGGCTATATAAATAAACATTGATTGATTGATTGATTGATTCATATGTTCCCCATACTAAAGTGTTACCAAGTTTTCAAATGTAAATGCCTTCATTAAATAAATACTGCCCCATATTACCCCAGAGGCAGCATGATTGCCGGCCAGTTTGGTACATGCAGTGTATTGAGAATAAAAGAGAAGCAAATATTTGGCTAAACAATACTAAAATGCCTGGGTGCAGTCATACACATTTAATGTTCCAGAAGTATGCAAGTCAGGAATTGCACATTTTATGAACAGGGATTGTATTTTATTGGTGTTGGTTGAGTCTATTTCCAGGTAGAGCTCGCAGCTATTGAACCAACAGCTTGATAATTTTAAAGGCTATCTTTTCTACCATTTGTTTTTAGGTACCAATCTCCCATTTATTTGAGCTTCTGTGAATGACCTGTCAGGGAATTTAAGTCTAACATAAACAAACACTTTTGAAGCGTAAAATATACATGGAGAATGTGCATAAGGCAACCTTTGGTGGGGTTTCCTTCTATATTTATAATTAATATAATATAATATAATAATTAATTTATAATGAGTTGTCATTAGTTATAATTCATTAAAACAGTTCAGTAAGTTGACAATGAGCTCTGAGTATGTGCTTATACTGCCATTTAGTTAGTTAGTTAGATAGTTTATTATTTCTTCGGTCAGTGGTCAACAAAATAAACAAACAGTCTTACATAAACAAACAGTTGTACATTCATAAATTGACAATGTTACAGACCGAAAGGGTTTAGGCTGAAGTTGAGCACTTATTTTGCCTAACCCTATAAACCAGTGGTCCCCAACCTTTTTGTAACTGCTTGAAAATGTGTCCCACGGACCGGGGGTGGGGGGGAGATGTTATTTATTTATTTTGTATTTTTTGTCATAAAAAAATACAATCATGCGTGCTTACGGACTGTATCCCTGCAGACTGTATTGATCTATAGTGTAAGAACCAGAAATGTTAACCTAACCTGAACCGTACCATTAAGGTTGCAAAGCGTGCTCACAGTCAGAAAGTGCAGGACTTCTTCGAGAACCCCACAAACACTAGACAAATGTGGCAGGGCATACAGGTCATCACAGACTATAAAGCTGCCCCCTGTCTCTGTGACAACAATATCAGCTTCCTAGATGACCTTAACAACTACTTTGCAAGGTTTGAGGCACTTAACACCACTCCGGCGAGAAAATCCATCCCTCGCCCTGATGAGCAGCCGCTCAACCTGGACATAGCGGATGTCCGGATAATCCTAAGGAGAGTGAACCCCCGGAAAGCACTGGGACCTGAAGACATTCCGTCACATCCCAAGGTGCTTAAGGGATGTGCAGACCAGCTGGCTGGGGTTCTCACAGACATCTTCAACAGCTCGCTGACCCAGGCTGTTGTACCATCATGATTTAAGATGGCCACAATCATTCCAGTGCCAAAAAAACCCACAATCTCCTCCCTAAATGATTACCGCCCCGTTGCACTCACCCCCATCATAATGAAGTGCTTCGAGAGGCTGGTAAAGGAATATATTGTCTCCAGACTTCCCCCCACATTTGACCCATACCAGTTTGCTTATCGCCCTAACCGCTCCACAGAGGACGCGATCTCCTCTGCACTCCACCTGAGCTTAGAACATCTGGAAGGAAAGGACACACGTGCGGATGCTATTTCTGGACTTCAGCTCAGCATTCAACACCATCATCCCGCAGCACTTGGTGAGCAAACTGGCCCCCCTTGGATTCAGTACCCCCCTATGCAACCAGCTGCTTGACTTACTCACAAAGAGACACCAATCTGTGAGAGTGGGCAACAACACCTCCAGTGCCATCTCCCTGAGCACCGGCTCCCCCCGGGGCTGCGTCCTGAGTCCGCTGCTGTTCACGTTGATGACCCATGACTGCTGTGCCAGGTCCACTACTAACCACATTGTGAAGTATGCGGACGACACGACAGTAGTGGGCCTCATCCATTATAGCAATGACATGGACTACAGGGAAGAGGTGAAACATCTGGTTGAATGGTGCAGAGCCAACAACCTGGTCCTGAATGTTGACAAGACCGAGGAGATCATCGTTGACTTCAGGAAGCACCACTCCAGCCACGCTCCACTCTTCATTGACGGCACAGCGGTGGAGATAGTAAGCAGAGATAGTAAGCAGCACCAAGTTCCTTGGGGTGCAGATAACTGACAATATAACCTGGTCCCTACACACTTGTAAAAAGAGCTCAGCAGCGCATGCACTTTTTGCGTAGGATGAAAAGAGCACAGCTCCCTCCCCCCTTTCTCACCACATTCTACAGAGGCACAATAGAGAGCTTCCTGACCAACAGCATCTCTGTCTGGACTGGAGCCTGCAATGCCTCAGACTGGAAGTCTCTCCAGAGAGTGGTGAGGACGGCGTAAAAGATCATCAGGACTCCTCTTCCTCCTATCCAGGAGATCGCAAAAAGCCGCTGCCTGACCAGGGCTCAGAAAATCTGCAAAGACTCCCCCCACCCCCACCAAGGACTGTTTTCACTGCTGGACTCTAGAAAGAGGTTCCGCAGCCTCCGAAGCAGAACCTCCAGGTTCTGTAACAGCTTCTTCTCTCATGCCGTAAGACTCTTGAACGCATCATAATTAAATTATCCTGTAAAGTTCAAATTTGAATGACAATAAAAAGGAAGTCTAAGTCTAAGTCTAAGTCTAATGATAACAGAAAGAAACAACCCTTAAGTGTGAATGAGTGTGAATGAGGGGAGGGAGGTTTTTTGGGTTTGTGCACAAGTGTATCGTGTGTTTTTTATGTTGATTTAATAAAAAAAAAAGTATTTTTTAAATTTTTAAATTTTATTTTAAATTTCTTGTGCGGCCCGGTACCAATCGATCCATGAACCGGTACCGGGCCGTGGCCCGGTTGTTGGGGACCACTGCTATAAACAATCTCAAATACAAGATGAGCTTCCTAGAAATATAACATTTTCTTTACACAACATAAACACTGATCAAATATATACACAGTAAAAACATGTGAAATATCCCTGTAGACGTGTTGGTTAAACATTTGTACCAGTACTATACCATATACAACAATTATACTTCCATTATTAATTATATCCTATTTATATTATTATTTAGGGCCTGATCTATTATAGGTTTGAGTGTATTACAGTAAAACATGTGCAAAGTTGATATCACACGCAAAGCTGAAGATGCTGATCTTCAAACACCCTCAAAGCTGGGAGGAGATGGTTCATTATTTAAGATATGTTGTAACGAGAAACGGAAAATATATTATGTACCATACTGTAACTGAATACACATTCCAAATAGACTAAAACCATAACCATAGCACACACAATGTGATTTATCAAGGCAGAAACTCTTCTTCGGCCGCTGTTTTTGCATCATTATTTTGTACGCCTAGAAAGGACGTGCAAAGTGGCAGTTGCACAGTTAAGGCTGGGAGAAAGGAGTCTTTTGCGCTGCAGCTCTGTCATATACGTATTCTTGTAAACATTTATGGACTGTCAAAATTAAAAATATTAGACATATCGTTTATTTAGCAATATAGTTATATTTGTTATAGCTGCTGAATGACATAAGGAGCTTATTAAAAGGTCAGAAGGATCTTTATTGTCCTTGCATAAGTACAACCACATTTCATTTTCAGCACAAACCCATTCAGAGCCAGACACACATTGTACAGGGTAACAGAACAAGAACTGTGATGGGTCACCACTTACGGCTCCTTGTAAAACGTGGGGAAAAGGTAGAGTAAAAAAAAAAAGTAAATCTCAGACTGGGCTCATATGGTGGGTGGGGAGGGGGGTGCAGACTTGGGCTGAAAAAATACCTGGTAGCCGAAGCACATACACACATGTTGACACCGAAACCACAAGACTTGCAACAGGAGGGCAGGGGGCGGGCATCCGGCCCAAAGCTGCCAACCACTCTGCGCACTGCTTTGTTTTCTGTCATTCCCCGTGGGGTGAAGCGTCAAATGTTTGAAATGTGGGGTGGGGTACGTGTGTCTGTGGCGTGTATTTTTCGTGGATGCATGTATATGCATAAGCCTGCAGCGTGTCTCTGTCCCGTGACCTTGGTTGATTGATTGAGACTTTTATTAGTAGGTTGCACAGTGAAGTACATATTCCGTACAATTGACCACTAAATGGTAACACCCGAATAAGTTTTTCAACTTGTTTAAGTCGGGGTCCACTTAAATTGATTCATGATACAGATATATACTATCATATATACTATCATCATAATACAGTCATCACACAAGATAATCACATTGAATTATTTACATTATTTACAATCAGGAGTGTGGAGGGGGGGTGGGGTGGGGGGGTGGGGATATGGACATCAAGTAGTGGACATAGAGAGAGAGAGAGAGAGAGAGAGAGAGAGAGAGAGAGAGAGAGAGAGAGAGAGAGAGAGATCAGAAGGCATAAGAAAAAGAATCTGCATTTGATTGTTTACATTTGATTATTAGCAATCCGGGGAGGGTGTTAGTTTAGGGTTGTAGCTGCCTGGAGGTGAACTTTTATAGCGGTTTTGAAGGAGGATAGAGATGCCCTTTCTTTTATACCTGTTGGGAGCGCATTCCACATTGATGTGGCATAGAAAGAGAATGAGTTAAGACCTTTGTTAGTTCGGAATCTGGGTTTAACGTGGTTAGTGGAGCACCCCCTGGTGTTGTGGTTATGGCGGTCATTTACGTTAAGGAAGTAGTTTGACATGTACTTCGGTATCAGGGAGGTGTAGCGGATTTTATAGACTAGGCTCAGTGCAAGTTGTTTAACTCTGTCCTCCACCTTGAGCCAGCCCACTTTAGAGAAGTGGGTAGGAGTGAGGTGGGATCTGGGGTGGAGGTCTAGAAGTAACCTGACTAGCTTGTTCTGAGATGTTTGGAGTTTAGATTTGAGGGTTTTGGAGGTGCTAGGGTACCAGGAGGTGCATGCGTAATCGAAAAAGGGTTGAACGAGAGTTCCCGCCAGAATCCTCAAGGTGCTTTTGTTGACCAGAGAGGAAATTCTGTAGAGAAATCTCGTTCGTTGGTTAACCTTTTTGATTACCTTGGTTGCCATTTTATCACAGGAAAGGTTAGCCTCTAGAATGGAACCTAGGTAGGTGACCTCATCTTTCCTGGTGATGACACTGTCACCTACTTTTATGGTGAAGTGATTGACTCTCTTAAGTTTGATGTGGGACCCAAACAGGATGGATTCTGTTTTACCCAAGTGGATGGATAGCTTGTTGTCAGCGAGCCAGGTGCAGGTTCTACAGAGCTCAGCACTGAGGATTTTCTCCACCTGTGACTTGTCCTTGCCGGATACCAGCAGGGCAGAGTCATCCGCAAACAAAAACAATTCACAGTCACATGCCGATGACATGTCGTTTATGTATATTAGGAACAGTAAAGGTCCCAATATACTGCCTTGGGGGACTCCACAGCTCACCGAGAGGGGGGGGGACACGGTGCCGTTCACCTCTACCACCTGCTCCCTCCCCTCCAAGTAAGACTGCATCCAGCTCCAAGAGGTTTTGTTAAATCCGATTGCTCTGAGCTTATCCAACAGTATAGCGTGGTTAACGGTGTCAAAGGCCTTCTGAAGGTCCAGCATGACCATGCCGCAGTATTTGCCCGCGTCCACCTCATGTTTGATGTGGTCGGTCAGATAGAGAAGGCATGTGTCAGTGGAGTGGTTAGTTCTGAAGCCGGATTGGAATTTGTACATGAGTTTATTAGTGGCAAGGTAACTATCGACCTGTTCATAAACTATTTTCTCCATTACTTTCGAAATGGAGCTGAGAATAGAAACAGGTCGGTAGTTGCCAGGTTCCAATTTGCTTCCTTTTTTAAAGAGGGGAGTTACTCTTGCTATCTTAAAATCTTTTGGTACTTGGCCTTGTGTAATTGATAGGTTTATTATGTGCGTGATGATCGGGGCAATGATGGAGGCAGAGTCCCTGAGGAATCTGGAGGGAATATTATCAAGGCCGGTGGCCTTGTTAGGGTGGAGCGCGCTCAATTTTTTAAACACCTCATCAGCTGTGACCATTTCTAATTTGAAATCATTGTTGGATACTCCTAGCTTTCTGTAGAAGGCTTTAATGTGTTCTACACCAAAGCGACCAGAGTGGTGGGACAGCTTGTTGACAAGAGTTGCAGCTATGCTGGTGAAAAAGGCGTTAAGTCTGCTAGCTACCTCCATTTTGTCTGTAATGAGGGAGTCACCCTCCTTGATGCTGATGTTGGTGAGTCTTGTTTTAAGTTTCTGGCTGCAACCAGGAAGCTGGTTGTTGAGAATTTTCCAGAGCTCACGTGGCTTATTCGTGTTTTCCTCTATTTTGTCATTAATGTAATTTTTTTTTAAGGATTTAGTCAGGTTGGTTGACTTATTTCTTAATTTATTGCATTGCTTTTTGAGAGTTGAAAGGAGTAATTTGAGGTTGATATTATTGGGTTGTTTATCTACTTCTGTTTTACATTTTTGGTATTCAGAGTATTTCCTGTCTCTGTCTTTTATGGCAGCTAATAGGTCCGGATTCATCCATGGTTCCGAGCGGGCTTTGATCCTGACTGTTTTCACGGGAGCCATGTCATTTAGTATCTTTAGGAACGCCGTTTTGAAGCGATCCCAAGCGACATCGACCAGGTTGCTCGCGAGCACAGGGGACCAGTCCCACTCATCTAATTTTAAATTGAAATTGTCATTGGAGTATTTTTTGAGGGATCTGGATTGGGCTGTTATGTGGCCATTGGCTTTAGGTTTAGCTATTTTACGGGTGCAGAAGGTCAGATAGTGGTCGCTAAGACCACAGATCATGACCCCACTATTTTTTATTTTAGGCCGGTCTGAAGTGAGAATGAGATCTATGGTTGATTGGGTGGAATCACACACCCTTGTGGGTAGCGCTATTAGCTGGGAAAGACCGTGCAGATTACAAAACTTGCTGAAGGATCTGAAGACAGGCGCATCTTTGCGTTGAATATCTGTGTTCAGATCCCCAGTTATAATTTTCTCCATGTTGTCTGTCCCCGCCAAGCATTCTTCCAAAGCCCCATAGAAATCACTCTGATTAGGGGGTCTATAAACAGTCCCTATTAGTACCGGCTTAGCATTTTTAAATTTGATTTCCGCCCACACAGATTCCAGGTTATTGTGGTTAAGATCAGTGCGAGTTATGTATTTAATATCCTGGTGAATATACATACAAACGCCCCCACCGTGTTTATTCCTATCCTTTCTGATAACCGAAAAGTTTTGTATTTCTATCTCTGAGTCAGAAATACTTTGATCAAATTTGGTTTCAGAGAAACACAAGATTTTTACCTTCGTGTTGAGGAACATTTCTCTGATTTGGTCGAGTTTGGCTCCAGAGAGGCTGTTCACATTAAGGTGGATGATGTGTAGTCCACTGGAACCAAAAAGAGCATCAGAGTCCGCTGTGTTGTGGTACTGACCAGAAAAATTGTTGGTTATTATTGCTGTTGCAGTTGAAGAGCAAGGAGAGAGAGGAGAGAGAGGTATATTGATCGTCCTCCAGGTGAAGGGGGAGGGAGAGAAAGGGGGAGGGGAGGGGAGGGAGAGAAAGGGGGAGGGGAGGGAGAGGGAGGAGGAGGCCAGGTAGGGTTGCTGGGGGATGGGTTGGGTTTCCTTTTGGCGGGCTTTTTTGAAGACAAAGAGAAAGAGAATAACGAAAATGTTTGTGTAAAGGCGCCTCTAAATCCTGTGTATGGCGCGTCCTCGGCCGTCCGGGACCGGGGAGAGGTCGCGTGGACCCCCGCCATCTCGTGCAGTTCCCCGCAATCACCGATGTCTGGGTCGCCGTCCACCGCAGCCGCCGCGTCGTTCACCGCCGCTGAGTCGCTGCCTTCTATGATGACCGGGTCGTCCTCCACCGCCGCCGCCGAGCCTCCGACCGTGTCGATGAACGGGGCGAAGTCCTCCGCCGAGCCGCCGACCGCAGGAGCACAGGTGAGCTTGAGCTGAGACGAGCCGGTAGCCGAGTTAGCTTCGATGGCGACGCTAGCAGTAGCATTGCTAGTCTTCGCCAGTCGGGACAACATTAACCGTGTTGTTGCAGGTCCAGGGTTGAGTTCAGTGTCTCCTGATAGTAGAAGTAATAGTAGTATTATTGACTTTCTGTCTATCCTTCCAGTCAGGGGCATGTTTCTTCTGCCTCGATGTGCAGACAAGCACGATGCTAACACGTTAGCTCCAAAGCCAAGGTGCTTCGCCGATATATTGTCGTGGAGATAAAAGTCACTGTGTATGTCCATTTCGCGTTCTCGACTCTCATTTTCAAGAGGGTAGAGTATCCGAGGAGGTTTAAAATATAAATCCGTAATCCACAGTAGAAAAAGGAGGAAGTGTGGGATAATCCGAGCAGTTGTTTGGATTCCCGATCGGGAGCGGAAGAGGGTGCGACCGCTCATCTCTTTATGTTGAGATGCTGTCGCAAACGCGATACATCAGCCAGTAAGGCCAACAAAAGACTACAAACAACACGTGTATGTCCATGAGAAACAGAGAACCTGCAAGACATTAAAAGAACGTTGAGAACTTGTTGAATTAGTTCATGATGTCGAGCAACTCAAACATTACGTTACAACAACATGCTTTTTGACGACGTTTAATTAATTTTGGAATCTGACGTTTATTTGACCATTGACTTTTGGTAATTTTCCAACCAATATTTTACAATACAAATGCAATGTTGAAACAACATGCTTTTTGGCGACGTTTAATCAATTTTGGGTTCTGACGTTTATTTGACCATTGAATTTTGGTATCTTTCCAGCCACTTTTTACAACAGAAATACAACATTGAAACAACATGCTTTTTGACAATGTTTATTCAATGTCAGGTTGTGACGTTGATTTGTCCTTTCAAACTTGGTCATTTCCCAACCAACAACGTGGATCCAACGTTGGACATCAACATTGTCTAAGTTTACAAATACAAAAATGTTGCAACGTTGTTTCAAAGTAAGTTTATAAGGACTGTCTTGTGCCTGCTGGGAAGGAGTTTGTTGCGTCTTTGCTGCACTAATCTCTGGGAGAGTTTCAAAGCAACAACCTTGCCTCCTAGTTTGCAGCCAGAGAAAACAATCCAGATCAAAATGTTTGTGTTTGAGCGAGCGAAAACAAGATTAAAACTTTTCACTCTAATTGTCTATTTTTGGTCCTCAAATTCATCATACTTCGCTATGCAGAGCAGACAATGTCTCCAAGATGTATTTTCTTTGGTGTGCTTTGAATGGCTGCCAGCATCTTCCTATTTGTTGTCACACCAGCTTACTCCAATCAGCAGATTTCCTGTTATCATGGTTCTGAATAGGTCGTTATCTTCAACGTCCTTGACTGAAAGGATGGACAGGCAGGCGGCACTCCGCTTTTCCCAAGAGTCTGTCAAGTGTCCAACAACAAACTGTTTCGTCAATTTTGTTGAGAGGCAAGTTGCTCAATTATATTGCTTATATTTTGGAAAGCAGTGCAACAAGCGGTTACAAGAAAGTCAAGACAAGACCAAACAAAGAAGCAAGCAGGAGATATAAATTACATTGATGTGTTTTGGTGTCTGCTAGAGTTTTTTCAATGGTGTTAATTTTTTTTTTAATGTAGGAATTATATCTATAGAATATATCTCCTAAATTTAAAAAAACGTTTTGCAACATGAATTTTCTTGCGTTTAAATCATCCCAGACTCATGAAGGTGCTGCGATGTTGTGAAAGCCAACCGCCTCCCTGCACAACGCACTGTCAGCATGCTTAAAAAAGTTTTTGTTGTTTATATTGCAGATTGCAGATTATAAATGTGTGCTGCTTGTCCAACATTGCAAAACCACACAGTTTGGAGAGCATGACAACATAAATGTGGAGGAAAATGTATGTTTCCATAGGCACATAATGTTGGTAGTACAAGCAAAATCTTCATTTAAATAGGGCTGTCTGCAGCATTTTTGCACTTGATACCAATTGAACACACAGTCTTAGTTGATCACACACATTGTACACACAATTTGATAGTTTGCACACGCAGTTTAGCGCGTGCTATTTCAAACATAGTAAATTAGGCCTCTAGTGTCTACTTTTAAGTTTGTGCGGTATACAACCGTTAACACATGAATTCAGTATTTGTTTCCCATGTTGGTTGAAATCCTCTACTTTTTGAGGTGAAGGTTACAAGGAAAAAATGTGCATCCTTAGACTTGTTCGCAAAAAGTCACATTTACTCATAGGTTGTATTTTTTTAAACCAGAGGTAAAAATAGGAGTTTTCAAATGTAAATCCCTTCATTAAATAAATTTTGCAGCAGGATTGTCTGCCAGTTTGGTGCATACAGTGTATTGAGAATAAAAAAGTAGCATTTTTTTGCAGAACTTTGGCTAAACAAATATTACAATTCCTTGGTGCAGTCACACTTATAACGCTCCAAAAGTACGGAAGTCAAGTATTCCACATTTGATGAAAGTGGATTGTGTTTTGTAGTGTTGGTTTAGCCCATAGTTGATTTCCAGATACAACAGTCATTGAATCAACAGTTTGACAATTTCAAAGGCTATCTTTTCCAACATTTGATTTTAAGAGTGACCAAGGTCCCATTTGTTTCAGCTTTTGTGAATGACCTATCTCGGAATTTAAGTCCAGTACAGAATTTAGTTTAAAAAATAGTGCTTTAAAAATAAAAGACTGAATGCTTGAATGACTGAAAAAGAGTGTTTCAGACACAAAGTATTTAGTGAAACATAAAACTGGAACCAAAGAGAATACAATTGTGTACTTGGCGAGAATACAGATGAGCCACATGGGTTAAGCCTGGCTTAAATGCATATCTTGAACGTGTGCCAGTAGCTTGATGATTGTTTTGACGCGAGAGATGAACTTGATAGCTTTCTGTGGTTTTGCTTTTATTGTACCTCTGTTACACAGATTGCAAAGACCTTTGTACCATTAAGTCCACAGCAGCACTCATTGAGTAGGATGTTTCCATCCAACATTAATGATGTATTGTAACACAAGGGGCAATGAAGCTGAGGTTGCTTGCGCGGTTATAGTCAAAACAATGTTTTCAGCCTTGACGAGCAAGTTCATTGTCCATTGAAAAATCCTCCCACCACTCTTCCTCACCGCACCCAGCAACAGAGCCAGCATATCTGAGCTGGCAGTGCAGTGCAAGGGAAGGTTCCAGTGAATAAGTGAAAAATAAATGCATGACTATTCATCTAATTGAGGGTGCTGCAGAGAATCAGTGAAACTAGTGCAAGTTATTACATTGAAATTCAGCCAGTGCATAAATAGGTGGATGTGATACTCTAACTCAGGGGTGTCAAACTTATTTTAGATCGGGGGCCATATGGAGAAAAATCTACTCCCAAGTGGGCCGGACTGGTAAAATCACGGCACGATAACTTAAAAATAAAGATAACTTCAGATTGTTTTCTTTGTTTAAGAATAGAACAAGCACATTCTGTAAATGTACAAATCATAATGTTGTTGGGGTTTTTCTTACACTTACATGTTGTGGTTAATAGTATTATATCTTTGTCGTTATTTATACTTTCTGAATAAAGTATGTGATAATGTTCATCAGTCAACTCATTGGTGTTAATTTTCAATCCATCAAGATAAAAAAATAATATCAAAATCAAGTTACGGGATGAAGTTAGCTCATTTTCCTCGACTGGTGCACTAATATCATGTGGTTCATATTTTGTACATATGTAGCATAATCTACAAAGATACAAATAAATTGTATTGCGACATCTAGTGGACACATTTAGAACAGCAGTTTCTTTCATTCAAAAATTTCGGCTCATTTTTATACTTACTTAGCAAACTCATCCCGCGGGCCGGATAAAATCTGTTCGCCTGATCCGGCCCGTGGGCCGTACGTTTGACACCCCTGCCCTAACTATTATTGTGCTTAAAAATGATCTTAGCGACATGACAACAAGGACATGGAAAGGTAAAAACATGTTCTCCTCGACCCCTGACTAATCTAATAAAATAGGGAAGGAATCTACAAATTTAGAGCACGTCGTCCAAAAGGAAAAGAATGTAGATGTACTATGTTCACAACTTGCTATTCATGCAGTATTATTAAAATTAAAGTGCCCCACTGCAATCCATTATCATTTTGAACCCCCTCCAGAATGAACAGGATAGGACCCACAACATTGAGAACTTGTTTAATTACGTCCTGACGTTGAGCAACTCTAGCATAACATTGAAACAACATGCTTTTTGACGACTTTTAATCAATGTTGGGTTGTGACATTGATTTGACCGTTGAAATGTGGTAATTTCCCACCCAATATTCTCCAATACAAATACGTTGAAACAAATGTTTTTTGACAGTGTTTATTCAATGTCAGGTTGTGATGTTGACTTGACCATTGAAAATTGGTAATTTCCCAACCAACAACACAGATCCAACGTTGGACATCAACGTTGTCTCACTTTACAAATACAACTATTTTGCAACGTTGTTTCAAAGTCAGTTTTAAAGGACATGTATGTACAATCAACGTCGTATCAATGTCTTGTGCCTCAGGGACGTGCACATGATTATAGAGGGGCAGGGGCTCAAAGTCAGAAAAGGGCAGGAATTTTTTTTTTGGTCCTTTACACAATATGGAAATTAATGTAAAATTAAATTTGCTAATAGGAAGCTAACTACTTAGCTGTGTGTCCTTTGTAGGTAAAAGTGATTGCCATTTCTTTTGTGTCAACAAATTATGGTCATAATGAGTTAATTCACATTATCATAGGCTTGGAAGACATGAAAAGCAACAAACACTGGTTTATTATTAGACTATTTATTGTTAAAGATAAGCACTTTAATATTGAACACTGAACAGTGCAACATGAACTTTGAAAAAAAATACAAAAATAAATACCCAAATGGAAAAAACTTAAATGTGAAAATCTGTCCTTCTTCCCTTAACTTGATGAAAACACCATCAAGTTGTAACTTATGGTCTATCTCACTTAATGCTCAGACTAAACAACTGAAACACAATACAGGGCCAAAAATATGGACCAGGGGCCAGTAGAGGGCTGTATCCTTTCTTTTTTTGGCATTGTGCTGCAGGCATAATCAACATGAATCAAGTTTAAATACAGATGGTAATATTCCTAACAGATAACCTACATCTTATATCCCCAGAATGCTGAAATTATTATTATTATTATTAATAATAATAATAATAATAATTAATTATTATTATTATTATTATTATTATTATTATTATTATTATTATCATTATTATTATTATTATTATTATTATTGTTATTGTTATCATTATTATTATTATTATTTTGTCAACCCACACAGTAATAGCAAAGTCACAATAACCTTATATCTAAAACTCTACTGTGAGGGAAATGTGATCCGCCGTAAACACAGTGCATTTAATTTTTAAAATTAACCCGGTGTTTTATTTTGTATTTTGTACATTACTTCCTGTCCCGCACGATCCGCTCTGCTCTGTGCGGACTTGATGTGCCGTGCTCAATTGATGCGCCGTGCTCCGACGTCCGGCAAAAACAGAAGCTGACACATTGAATAATAGAATAATACAGCGTTTTTCTGCAATATTACCCATATTAGATGCTGAATAAGTGGACGGCGACTAGACCATAACTCACAGGTTCAAGTTGCTCCACTGTCACGTCTCAGGGGCGCAGTAACTTGGCTCTCTCTCCTCTCACTTACTCACTCACTCGCTCTCTCTCTCTCTCTGAGTAACCCCTGGCGATCTGCGGGCTGCAGCCAGGGGCACTTGCTCTCTCTGGCGGAAGCGGCAGGCTCAAACAACCCGGTATTACAAGAAAACGTGGAGTTTTTGTACCGCTGTTTTTTTTTTGTTAGTTTTTTTTACATCCCTGACAGGAATTTATTAATGTTGTTTAAAGAAAACAAAAACAAAAAAAAAACACACACACACAGGCAGAGGGCACTTTTTAAGACGAGGCAAAAAAAGGGCAGGGGCTCAGGCACCCATAGGGCCCTATGTGTGCATGTGCCTGTTGTGCCTGCTGGGAATGTACCCAAAAACATAACTGGATGGGATTTATAGCAATTCGTTAAATATTTTTTTTGTGCGCAGAAGTATTGATTTACTTTGTTGACTCTGTGTAATTATAACAGCATTGCAGATTTCACAAATAGGTCCAGAATTATTATTATTTTTTCCTTTATATACATTCGCAATATATTTGGAAGTTTAGACTTATGTGTACACTTTCCGCTTTCATTTCACATAAATACACTGATCAAAAATATAAACGCAACACTTTGGTTTTTGCTCCCATTTTTCATGAGTTGAACTCAAAGATCTACAACTTTTACTAGATGCACAAAATACCTATTCCTCTCTAATATTGTTCACAAATCTGTCAAAATCTGTGTTAGTGAGCACTTCTTCGCCAAGACAATCCATCCCACCTCACAGGTGTGTCATATTAAGATGCTGATTAAACAGCATGATTATTGCACAGGTGTGCCTTAGGCTGCCCACAATTAAAGGGCACTGTGAAATGTGCAGTTTTATCCCACAGCACAATGCCACGGATGTCGCAAGTTTTGAGGGAGCGAGTAGTTGGCATGCTGACTGCAGGAATGTCCACCAGAGCTGTTGCCCATGAATTGAATGTTCATTTCTCTACCATAAGCAGTCTCCAAAAGGCATATTAGAGAATTTGGCAGTATATCCAACTAGCCTCACAACCATAGACTATATGTAACCACACCAGCCCAGGACCTCCACATCCAGCAGGTGCACCTCCATGGTCGTCTGAGACCAGCCACCCGGACAGCTGCTGCAACAATTGGTTTGCATAACGAAATAATTTCTGCACAAACTGTGAGAAACCGTCTCAGGAAAGCTCATATGCATGCTTGTCGTCCTCATCGGGTTCCCAACCTGGCTGCAGTCTGTCGTCGTAACTGACTTGAGTGGGCAAATGCTCACATTTGATTGCATCGGACACGTTGGAGAGGAGTTCTCTTCACGGATGAATCCCGGTTTTCACTGTTCAGGGCAGATGGCAGGCAGTGTGTGTGGCGTCGTGTGGGAGAGCAGTTTGCTGATGTCAACGTTGTGAATTGAGTGGCCCATGGTGTGGGTGGGGTTCTAGTATGGGCAGGCGTATGTTATAGACACAAACGCAATTGCTTTTTATTGATGGCATTTTGAATGCACAAGGGTACCGTAACGAGGTCCTGAGGCCCATTGTTGTGCCATTCACCCAAGACCATCACCTTGTGTTGCAGCATGACAATGCACCATGTTGCAAGGATCTGTACACAATTACTGGAAGCTGATAACATCCCAGTTCTTGTGTGGTCAGCATACTCAATGGACATGTCACCCATTGAGCATGTTTGGGATGCTGTGGACTGGCGTTTACTGCGTGTTCCAGCTCCTGCCAATATCCAGCAACTACGCACAGCCATTGAAAATGAGTGGACCAACATTCCACAGGCCACAGTCAACAACCTGATCAACTCTATGCGAAGGAGATGTGTTGCTCTGAGTGAGACAAACGGTGGTTCCACCAGATACGGAATGCTTTTCTAATCCCCCCATACCTTCAATAAAGCAAAACTGCACATTTCAGAGCAGCCATTTATTGTGAGCAGTCAAAGGCACACTCGTGCAATAATCATGCTGTTTAATCAGCATCTTGATATGCCACACCTGTGAGGTGGGATGGATTATCTTGGCGAAAAATAAGTGCTCACTAACACAGATTAAAATATTTTCCTAAAAAATATTTGAGAGGAATAAGTATTTTGCATACATAGTGAAAGTTTTAGATATGTGAGATCAACTCATGAAAAATGGGAGCAAAAACAAAAGTGTTGTTTATATTTTTGTTCAGATATGTATCTTAACTAGGGCTGTTTAACGATTAAAATATTTAATCGCGATTAATCGCAGTTTGTTCATAAGTAAACTCAAAATTATTTGCGATTATTTGCAGGTAAATATACTTTTTTGTCATTAAAAAGTGTATCTCCAACAGGTATAAGTGTACAGATAATTTTCTGGACAATCTTTGTGTTACATGCTGTTGTAACACGTGGCTTGGCATTGTCTGGCTGAAATAAACAGGGGCGTCCATGATAACTTTGATTGGATGGCAACATATGTTGCTCCAAAACCTGTATGCACCTTTCAGCATTAATGGTTCCTTCACAGATGTGTAATTTACCCATGCCTTGGGCACTAATACACCCCCATACCATCACAGATGCTGGCTTTTGAACTTTTCGCCTTATAACAGTCCGGAGGGTTATTTTCCTCTTTAGTCCGGAAGACACAACGTCCACAGTTTCCAAAAACAATTTGAAATGTGGACTCATCAGACCACAGAACATTTTTCCACATTGCATTAGTCCATCTTAGATGAGCTCGGGCCCAGCGAAGCCGGCGGAGTTTCTGGGTGATGTTGATAAATGGCTTTGGCTTTGCATAGAGATTTAACTTGCACTTACAGATGTAGCGACAAACTGTAGTTACTGACAGTGGTTTTCTGAAGTGTTCTTGAGCCCATGTGGTGATTTCCTTTACACACTGATGTCGCTTTTTGATGCAGTACCGCCTGAGGGATCGAAGGTCCTTAATATCATCGCTTACGTGCAGTGATTTCTCCAGATTTTCTAAACCTTTTGATGATATTACGGACCATAGATGGGGAAATCCCGAAATTTCTTGCAATAGCTAGTTGAGAAATGTTGTTGTTAAAGTGTTCGACAATTTGCTCACGCATTTGTTGACAAAGTGGTGACCCTCGCCCCATCCTTGTTTGTGAATGACTGAGCTTTTCATAGAAGCTGCTTTTATACCCAATCATGGCACCCACCTGTTCCTAATTAGCCTGTTCACCTGTGGGATGTTCGAAATAAGTGTTTTATAAGCATTCCTCAACTTTCTAAGTCTTTTTGCCATTTGTGCCAGCTTTTTTTAAACATGTTGCAGGCATCAAATTCAAAATGAGGTAATATTTGCAAAAAAATAACAGTTTTCCAGTTCGAATGTCAAGTATCTTGTCTTTGCAGTCTATTAAGTTGAATGTAGGTTGAGAAGGATTTGCAAATCATTGTATTGTGTTTGTATTTACGATTTACACAACGTGCCAACTTCACTGGTTTTGGGTTTTGTATATTGATAGTATTGATATTATAATAATATAATATTGAGCCTGCGAAACAGTGTGTAATTGCGGACTATCAATCAGAACAGGTTATAAAAGAATATACATCTGCCAGAAAACATTTATTTAGGTAGAAATATCACAAATTACATTACAAAACATCTTTGACAAAGCACAATCGTAATGCAAGATGATTGCTCATTGTTTTCGTAGTTAGACCGAATGTGACACGTAGCGCTATTATCGTGAAGCCGAAAGTGTGTGATTGGTTTGAAACGGTGTCATGACATGTTTTGACGAAAGTCTCAGATTAAAAAATGACTCTAGACTTCCTGTCTACGTGTTTCTTTCCTGCTGAGCTTTTATTCCATTTTACTAAAGCAGTTTGTGTAACAATCTACATTTAATGGTATTCATCAATCAACTGTAATGTAAACATGGACGTGAAGCTCCTCCTTTCTACAAGCGGCATAGCGCGACAGTATAGGCGTTCGCTCCAATTATGTCGTCTCACAGGAACCAAAGATAAAATAGTCTTGTCTTGTCGGGAGAACGACTTGCCATGGCTTTGGATTTGAGATTTACATATTGTCCCCATTTATGCTTGCTATTTTGGACCTTGTGTCTCAACAGTAACTAGACGCCATTACATTTTCCCATGTTACGGAATGGCGCAAGATTACAAAAGGAGTCAGGACGCATGGGCGTTAAAAAAAAAATGGCGTCGTTAAAGGAGTTTATATTTTGACAGCCCTAATTTCAACAATTTAATATTCTCCCAATAATCTGCTTGCAGGCTATGGGAGGCTTTTTTAAGTTTGCTGGCAGAGTGTAACTGAGCTTCCGCTTCTTCAATGTGTTTGTTTTTAAAATAAAGTGTTGTTTTTTTGTCATTGGCAACGTTTTTCCCATACCAAGTCTAGTTGTGCTTTTTTTTTCTTTTTCGGCCTGATAATGCTGAGATTGACAACTCCTTGAACGGCATATCGTAAAAAATCCGCCAGATGCCAACTCAAAACCTGACTCAGACTCTAGACATTTATTTGCTTTTGGCAAATACTTTTGAGCCTCAGGAAATGTAAATAAAGGTGGCGTGCATGAAAATCGCTGACTGGCAAATGCCATATTGTGGTGAAGCTTACATGGGCTATAATTCAATCACATTTCAAATACACTGTGCAGTTGTTAAAGGCCTACTGAAATGAGATTTTCTTATTCAAACGGGGATAGCAGGTCCATTCTATGTGTCATTCTTGATCATTTTGCGATATTGCCATATTTTTGCTGAAAGGATTTAGTAGAGAACATCGACGATAAAGTTCGCAACTTTTGGTCGCTGATAAAAAAGCCTTGCCTGTACCGGAAGTAGCGTGACGTCACAGGTTGTGGAGCTCCTCACATCTGCACATTGTTTACAATCATGGCCACCAGCAGCGAGAGCGATTCGGACCGAGAAAGCGACGATTTCCCCATTAATTTGAGCGAGGATGAAAGATTTGTGGATGAGGAAAGTGAGAGTGTTACGAGAAAATTACGTACGTGACATGCACATAGCGGCACGCACGTACGGGAAAGCGATCAAATGTTTGGAAGCCGCAGCTGCGTACTCACGGTACCGCATATCCAACTCAAAGTCCTCCTGGTAAGAGTCTCTGTTGTCCCAGTTCTCCACAGGCCAATGGTAAAGCTTGACTGTCATCCTTCGGGAATGTAAACAATGAAACACTGGCTACGTGTTTGTGTTGCTGCAGCCGACCGCTAATACACGGCTTCCCACCTACAGCTTTCTTCTTTGCTATCTCCATTGTTCATTAAACAAATTGCAAAAGATTCACCAACACAGATGTCCAGAATACTGTGGAATTTTGCGATGAAAACAGATGACTTAATAGCTGGCCACAATGGTGTCCCAAAATGTCCGCTACAATCCGTGATGTCACACGCAAACGTCATCATACCGAGACGTTTTCAGCAGGATATTTTGCGGGAAATTTAAAATTGTACTTTACTAATCTAACCCGGCCGTATTGGCATGTGTTGCATTGTTAAGATTTCATCATTGATGTATAAACTATCAGACTGCGTGGTCGGTACTAGTGGCTTTCAGTAGGCCTTTAAAGGCATAATACAAACTTGTCATTTTCCAAATACTTTTGGGCTATATTGTATGACATAATTCGTCAAAGGTGTATTCACTATATTGTTGTCCCGATACCAATATTATGGTACCGGGACCAGTACTAAAATTATTTCGATACTTTCCGGTGCTTTTCGATACTTTTCTAAATAAAGGGGACCACAAAAAATTGCATTATTGGCTTTATTTTAACAAAAAATCTTAGGGTACATTAAACAATTGTATTGGCGTGTTCTATGGAGCTAGGAGCTAGCATAGGAGCTAGGAGCTAGCATAACACGTACCGTACCGTACGTGCGCGTCACGTACGTAACTTTTTAAAAATATATAAGCTTTATGAACCTTGGGTTAGGTGAACGGTCTTTTGGGCTGAGTGATTGTGTGTGTTGATCAGGTGTTTGAATTGTATTGGCGTATTCTATGGAGCTAGGAGCTAGCATAGGAGCTAGGAGCTAGCATAACACGTACCGTACCGTACGTGCGCGTCACGTACGTAACTTTTTAAAAATATATAAGCTTTATGAACCTTGGGTTAGGTGAACGGTCTTTTGGGCTGAGTGATTGTGTGTGTTGATCAGGTGTTTGAATTGTATTGGCGTGTTCTATGGAGCTAGGAGCTAGCAGAGGAGCTAGGAGCTAGCATAACAAACACGCAGGTGTTATTATGCAGGATTAATTTGTGGCATATTAAATATAAGCCTGGTTGTGTTGTGGCTAATAGAGTATATATATGTCTTGTGTTTATTTACTGTTGTAGTCATTCCCAGCTGAATATCAGGTACCGTGAGTATGCAGCCTTGGCTGCTAAACATTAGATAGCTTGACCGTATGTGCGCGTCACGTACGTAACTTTTTAAAAATATATAAGCTTTATGAACCTTGGGTTAGGTGAACGGTCTTTTGGGCTGAGTGATTGTGTGTGTTGATCAGGTGTTTGAATTGTATTGGCGTGTTCTATGGAGCTAGGAGCTAGCAGAGGAGCTAGGAGCTAGCATAACAAACACGCAGGTGTTTTTATGCAGGATTAATTTGTGGCATGTTAAATATAAGCCTGGTTGTGTTGTGGCTAATAGAGTATATATATGTCTTGTGTTTATTTACTGTTGTAGTCATTCCCAGCTGAATATCAGGTCACCCCCGACTCTCACAGCATCTTCCCTATCTGAATAGCTTCAACTCCCCACTAGTCCTTCACTTGCACTTTACTCATCCACAAATCTTTCATCCTCGCTCAAATTAATGGGGAAATTGTCGCTTTCTCGGTCCGAATCTCTCTCACTTCATGCGGCCATCATTGTAAACAATAGGGAACTTTGCGTATATGTTCAATTGACTACGTCACGCTACTTCCGGTAGGGGCAAGCCTTTTTTTTTATCAGATACCAAAAGTTGCAATCTTTATCGTCGTTGTTCTATACTAAATCCTTTCAGCAAAAATATGGCAATATCGCGAAATGATCAAGTATGACACATAGAATAGATCTGCTATCCTCGTTTAAATAAAAAAAAATCATTCAGTAGGCCTTTAAGGACAAGTGCTAGAAAATTAATTATTCATCTACTTGTTCATTTACTGTTAATATCTACTTACTTTCTCTTTACACGTGTTCTATCTACACTTCTGTTAAAATGTAATAATCACTTATTCTTGTGTTGTTTGATACTTTCCATTAGTTTTGAATGATACCACACATTTTGAATGCCCAAAATGCACAAATGTGCATTGACTGAAATCTACAAAAATTGGGCCCATGTTTACTTCCGCAAACACACTGCATCATGTGGCGACATGTTCACAATAGACACACATGTTTTGGTGATTTGAGTGACTACATAAAAAAGATATGATTTTGACAAAAAAAAATCAGAATTGGGCATCATACCCTCCTTATTTACTGCAGGCATAGTTGTTCCAGTTTATGTGACGAACGAAACAACCTGACTGGATGCATTTGCAAATACCAGCCAGGTTTCCTCGGCTCATTTAATTTGATTAACTGACACTCACTCATGAAAATAAACCTTGGGGGTGGAGTGACAAGCCTTTTGGGCGTAATGCATTGTGGACATCATACGACTTCAAATGTGAGCCTACCTCCTGGAAAAGCCACCATCCTCAGCTCCAGGAGCAGTTAATGAAGTGTGTTGCCGAGCCCCTGGTTGACACTTTGACGAAAAATGCAAAATGGGAGCGATCCTCCTCCCTTTTGCCTAAGAACAGCGTATAGAGGGAGACGGTTAAGATGAAGTGGAGTTTCCTACCTGTCAGGAGCAGTCATGTGGAAGCAAGCAGCCCTCACCTTGCAGCTGTTTAACACTTTTAATTGTGGCTGCTTGCTGTGCTCGCTCGGGAAAGTTGTTTTCTTGATAAGCCATCACCCTTAATCTTTACAGCAAATTATTTATGCTGCTTCAAATTCAGGGCTACAACTTCTGCGTTTGTGGCATATTGATTTAAAGTTAAATCAGGGTTTTGTATTAAAATCATTCCTTTGGTAGGGCAAATACATTAGGGCCCAGCTCATTGCAAGGGTTACGTAACAATAAAACAAAATGATACATTTGACAGACCACTTGTCTTCCTTGTTAAAAACAATTAATCTTAAAACAGTAATTAATCCAGTTGCAGGGAGTCTCTGGGCCCCTCGGGGTAGGACGTCCCGCCTTTCCACCCGCGTGGGGTGTGGTCTCTCGCTGGCTTGGGGGCTGGCTGTCCCCTGTTTCTCCCGTGCCTTGTCCTCTGCCGGGCACGTCTGTCTGGCTTTTCTGGGCGGCACGGTGGGCCGGGCTCTGGGGTTCCTGTCGCTGTCCGGCCTGGCTGCGTGGGGCCGGTGGTCCCTTGTTCCCTGGGCGCCACACCTGCTGTTTTGGGTTGGGCTCTCTGGGTGGCTGGGGCCGTACTCTGGCTCCCGCACATACTGGGAGTCAAATGTATTGTACATACAAATACACATATATACTCACTAACACATAATTATTCATAGATATATACATACATACGCGCACACATAGGTACCTACGCTCCCACATATATACACAAATACAGTACATACCTACACACTCAAAGTTCGTACAACCACACGCACATTCACTGTACAAACATTGATTGATTGATTGAAAAGTTTATTGACATCTTAAAGAATTGAATCCATGTAATGCTTTAAAAAGGCAAATGGATGGCACAAAAAGCCAAAAGGCTTGTTTCCATTGTGGTCCATTACATATTCATCACATTTGATACATTCAATAATAAAAGATATATAACTTGTGACATGTATATAAAAAAAATATGTTAAAAAAATGGATACATTATGTACATATACACAGTATACATGTCAGGTGATTTGAAAAACAATATATACAAAAATTGGTACATAGTATATACACTATGTACATGGCACTATGTACATGACTATGTATATGTACATGTACATATACATACAAACATACATACATACATACATATACACATACTGTACATATACATTCACTGTACAAATATACATATACACATACTGTAAATATACATACAGTACATACACTCATGCATATAATCACGTTTCATCAAACATATATTAACGTTGTTGCCCTAGGGGAAACGGGGTAACACTTGGCACACTGACAAAGCTTAACCTATTGTTAATCTACAAGGTTAATATAGTTGGCTTCTCTTTCTTCCCCTCCATTTACCTGCTTTTTTTTGTATATAAGTTATCATTACATATATGTATTGTTGCTTTTGAAAATAGAGGTAATTATTGTTATTATTCATTATCAATAGTACTATTTCTATTGGTATTTGTATTGCTCCATGTTATAGTGTAATAATGCTCATTGTCATTTCTGTATTATTAATATTTATTTCGCTAACTGCTTCTTTGCTATGACTTTCACCATCATATTTGTACATATCCTATTTGCTGATGTTGTTCTGTTGTTGTTGTTGTTGTTGTTGTTGTTGTTGTTGTTGTTGTGTTTGTTTTTGTTGTCTCCCTGTCTTATCCTCCTCTTGTCCCCGCAATTTCCCCCTCTGTCTTCCTTTTTTTCTCTTTCTATCCCCTCCTGCTCCGGCCCGGCTGCACCAAATAATAATATAAATCCATTTAATAAAGTCAAATACAAATAAGGCAACAAGAGAAGTATCCAACACTTTTATTTTGTAAAGTAAATTTGTACAGTCAATATGGGCAACTATATCAACAATATGATTTGCCTGAGTAGCTGGACAGGACAAAAAAAAGGCAATAAATAATAAATGATAATGGATTGGATTAATATAGCATTTTTTCGTTCTTGCTCTACCCCCCCCCCCCCCCCCCCCCCCATCTATTCACAAAATATAATGAATTTAGTTCATAAGTGCTGTACATGTAGCAAAGTGCACTTTTTTTTTTTTTTTAAAGAAAAAGGTTTTATAGTTGAGAGTAGAAAATGTAGAACTTGTAGAAAATGTTGTCAGGCAATAACATACAAATAATTGATGTAACAGATTCATGAAGTGAACATCAGAAAAATCTTTAAACTCAAGAGCAATAGAGCTCAGTGGTCATTAATCAATTATTTAAAATTTGTCGGACTGCCCGTGCTTTTGAAAAGTCACACTAGTGTAGCCACAATAACCACAGTGACACAATTTTATCATGACAGTGCACATTCTCTTTTAGATCTGATATTCATGTGGCATTCAGGGACATCGCATTTTTTTTATTGAAACCATTCAGTAAAAACTGTGGTTGACCCTTGAGTGATGAGAAACGTGCACTTTGTATGTGTAGTTCCATCTGTGGAATATAGATAACATATATACATATATATACAATATATATATATATATATATATATATATATATATATATATATATATAACAAATATTGTGTGCTTTTCTCAATTTGGGTCTTGATGTGCTTTTTTTTCCTTTAACCAACCACCTTTTCAATAGTGACTGAAAAGAGCTGCCTTTAAATGTGGGATTACTATTTGTGACCAGCAGGTGTGTCATCGCTCTATTTTATCAGGCCATTTCACGCGAGCTTGCATTCAATGAATATAATTCCACTTTATCATACACTTTAGTGATAGTGGCCAATGATATGGTCGCACCTTCAGAACGCCGTATCTCTGCAATTGGGCCACACTATTCTTCCGAGCTTTGCAAAGTTTTGTCGATTTTGTACGACTGCGACTTTAGTTGGAATATATTTAGATTGAAGTCGGTCCATACAAATGATTGACAACGTGACATTGCAGAGGCCAGACGTTACAAAAATGGTTGCTGTACACTAGACACAACTATTGATGCATAAGCCGTAAACCTAAAGAAAAATTAGAAAGGCAATCGTAATGCCCTTTTTTAAACAAGGCCAATCTTGTTCATTCTGCCTTTGTAAGTTCCATCATTCATCAACATTTTGCAATGGCTAAATACACACGGACTAAAATTTAAGGTAAACAGTTGTTTGCAACTTTATTTGCAAAATGTTATTAATGTCCACACGACAACAGAGACTGAAGGTCTCATGAATAGTACAGAAAATGAATGAAGATTTGAAGAGGGGAAAATATTTATACTTCATCTTTCATGAACAAGGGAGTTGGGTCGGTTATGTATATACTGTATATATATATATATATATATATATATATATATATATATATATATATATATATATATATATATATATATATATATATATATATATATATATATATTTGTTTTACATATTATCTGATCGAATAAGAGCCGGTACAAGAAAACAACCTAATTTTGTCCAAAACAGTGCCATTTTATTTTTACTAGATTTTGTGACATGCAAGTTGAACAGAACAGTAATTTAAATATATTAATAATATAATTAAAATGATGACTAAATGATGAATTCAGCAATATGAAAAAATATCTACAACAAATTGTAATAATAATCATAGCACAACCTGTAGCAATACATAATACAAACTTGTATGTTGACATGATATTATAGTTAGATATAATAATTATTATGCTTTGGGCCTGTTTTGCTGCCAATTTACAGAGAGTAAATGGGACGATGAAAAAGGAGGATTACCTCCAATTTCTTCAGAACAACCTAAAATCATTAGCTCGGAGGTTGGGTCTTGGGCGCAGTTTGGTATTCCAACAGGACAATGACCCCAAACACACGTCAAAAGTGGTGAAGGAATGGCTAAATCAGATTTAGAATTAAGGTTTTAGAATGGCTTTCCCAAGTCCTGACTTAAACGTGGGGACAAAGCTGAAGAAACAAGTCCATGTCAGAAAACCAACATATTTATCTGAACTGCACCAATTTTGTTAACCAGAAGCTTGCTAAAAGCTTGTGGATGGCTACCAAAAGTGTCTTATTGCAGTGAAACTTGCCTAGGGACATGTTACCAAATATTAACATTGCTGTATGTATACTTTTGACCCAGCAGATTTGGTCACATTTTCAGTAGACCCATAATAAATTCATAATAGAACCAAACTTCATGAATGTTTTTTGTGACCAACAAGTATGTGCTCCAATCACTCTATCACAAAAAAATAAGAGTTGTAGAAATTATTGGAAACTCAAGACAGCCATGACATTATGTCCTTCACAAGTGTATGTAAACGTTTGACCACGACTGTATTTCTGACAAATGCGTGTAGAACACAAAAAAATATTTCAGTTTTTATTAAAAAACCTTTAATTGAGGTTCAAGATCTAGCATAGTGGTGTACCATTATTAGAATATAGATATAGCATTCACTGTGCAATTAAGATGGACTGGCAGAGTTGTAAAATACATTCAAAATTTACAAAAAAATATGAATACGAAAGTAAACAGAAGCATAAAATGCAGTTGTTTATGCCACTTGGGTAAGTGCAATAGTGGTGAGCTGCCTTCTTTAAGATTCTGTGGTGTTAAAATACAGAGCTTTACATATAATTAGAGTGCCCTTAACAGACTGTTCGGACCCTCCCTTCTACAGGGAAGTCTCATTCGAGATTATTATTATTATTATTTTATTCTAAAAGCTGTCTGAATAAAGCCAGGTGACTAAGACTGAAGATTAACAATTTATTCTACAAAATGGAGTAAGTGCAAACAGTAACAATACCAGCGCTGGAGAGAAGACCGAGCTGTCTAAGGTCCAGCACATTCTCTAAAGATGGTCACTCTACACACATGCTTTTGTCCATCTTGCTGCCCCTTCATGGGAGGTGTCAAACTGAAAGTTAATTTAGCATGTGTGTTGGATACACACATACTCCACTCACACTCAATCCGCACCTGATACATACTAACATCATTACAACTATATGGAAATGTGTCTATTACGTGTGTGTGTGTGTGTGTGTGTGTGTGTGCGGAACAGAATTGCAAATTGGATAACATCTCGGAGAAGTTTTTCACTAAGCAAGGCGGAAATATGATCAATTTGAGAGCCAGAATTGACAACTAGTGCAGACAAACTATTGGAATGAGTTTGCTAACTCTAACCAAAACAATCCTTATCTACAAATCGGCTCCCTCTGTAATGGCTTTGGCAAGGCCATGCTGTAAACACCCCAGTGATACTATCAAAGCAAAAGACACTCTGAAAATATGTTAACACCTGGGAAGTTGACTCTGTTTTGGGACGCCGAGCGGAGCGACCTTCAGGCTTGTAGAAAAAACCTGCACCCATGGACTACTACACAAATATGCACAGATACCCCCAACTCCACTCCACGCCTTCGCCGCTTTTTCCCCCGTGGCTGCAGCTTCAAATCGGATGCCCGCCGCCCTCGCTGCTGTCATGATCCGTGGCGCGGGACTCCCTCAGGTCCTGTTTTGTGCACCCCTGGGTTTGTTTGGTTACCATGGGTACTGATTAGGTTCACCTGCCTCTGGTTAGTGTTTGACACGCTCACCTGCTGCCGAGCACTAATCAGAGAGCTATTTATTCACGTTTCTCGCCACGCTCAGTCTGGCTTCGTTGTCCGCTGTATGCAACGGTTACGTTGGTATTCTTGTTTTCTAGCTCATGATTCCTATTCTAAGTTTATGCCTTAGCTTCTCGTGCAATCGGCATGCATCCCTTTTGTTTTGATTTCTGTCTGTTTGTATTTACATTGTATGATTTATGACAATAAATCATCTCCTACCTGTCTGGAGTGGTCTGTCTGCATCCCAGGAGAACGAACCCCGCAGAAACATGCGACCTCCACGTGACGGATGCAAGTTTGGAGGGTTTTTTTGCCGTAACATGTGTTCATATGTGCTACAGTTGCTTTGGGTTTTTTCTGCTCTCAAATTGAGTCCCCATTCTCCCTTCCCATAGGAGCTTAGTTTGGGGTTTTCTTTTAATCACCCCCTCACACACAATCCATTTTTTACCTTTTTCCAACTTTGTTTACGGGGTGCCGCACCTGTGGCGTCCCATTTGTCTTCCTGTTCTGTCTACCCTGTATACTGTATGTCTGTACTGAAAATGAAAATGTGTAGTAGTTGTTTAAGTGCGATGACAATAAAGTTCCATTCCATTAGCTCTTCAAGCAAAACGAAGGCTAAAGAAAGCAACTTCTAAGGCATTCCAGTTTGCCTAAAAGTTTGAAAAATATTTCCCTAATAACACTTTGTATGGAATTCTCATGGGATTTTGTATTACTATTAATCTTGTGTGTGTATATATATATATATATATATATATATATATATATATATATATATATATATATATATATATATATATATATATATATATATATATATATATATACACTACCGTTCAAAAGTTTGGGGTCACCCAAACAATTTTGTGGAATAGCCTTTATTTCTAAGAACAAGAATAGACTGTCGAGTTTCAGATGAATGTTCTCATTTTCTGGCCATTTTGAGCGTTTAATTGACCCCACAAATGTGATGCTCCAGAAACTCAATCTGCTCAAAGGAAGGTCATTTTTGTAGCTTCTGTAACGAGCTAAACTGTTTTCAGATGTGTGAACATGATTGCACAAGGGTTTTCTAATCATCAATTAGCCTTCTGAGCCAATGAGCAAACACATTGTACCATTAGAACACTGGAGTGATAGTTGCTGGAAATGGGCCTCTATACACCTATGTAGATATTGCACCAAAAACCAGACATTTGCAGATAGAATAGTCATTTACCACATTAGCAATGTATAGAGTGTATTTCTTTAAAGTTAAGACTAGTTTAAAGTTATCTTCATTGAAAAGTACAGTGCTTTTCCTTCAAAAATAAGGACATTTCAATGTGACCCCAAACTTTTGAACGGTAGTGTATATATTAGGGGTGTGGGGAAAAATCGATTCGAATTCGAATCGCGATTCTCACGTTGTGCGATTCAGAATCAATTCTCATTTTTTAAAAATCGATTTTTTAATGTATTTTTTAAAAATATTTTAGATGTTTTTATTTTTTTATTTTTTTTAAATTAATCAATCCAACAAAACAATACACAGCAATACCATAACAATGCAATCCAATTCCAAAACCAAACGTGACCCAGCAACACTCAGAACTGCAATAAACAGAGCAATTGAGAGGAGACACAAACACGACACAGAACAAACCAAAAGTAGTGAAACAAAAATGAATATTATCAACAACAGTATCAATATTAGTTACAATTTCAACATAGCAGTGATTAAAAATCCCTCATGGACATTATCATTAGACCTTTATAAAAAAAAACAAAAAAAACAATAGTGTCAGTGGCTTACACTTGCATCGCATCTCATAAACTTGACAACACATTGTGTCCAATAATTTCACAAAGATAAAATAAGTCATATTTTTGGTTTATTTAATAGTTAAAACGAATTTACATTATTGCAATCAGCTGATAAAACATTGTCCTTTACAATTATAAAAGCTTTTTACAAAAATCTACTACTCTGCTTGCATGTCAGCAGACCGGGGTAGATTCTGCTGAAATCCTATATATTGAATGAATAGAGAATCCTTTTTAATCGGGAAAAAATCGTTTTTGAATCGAGAATCGTGTTGAATTGAAAAAAAAAATCGATTTTGAATCGAATCGTGACCCCAAGAATCGATATTGAATTGAATTGTGGGACACCCAAAGATTCACAGCCCTAATATATATATATATATATATATATATATATATATATATATATATATATATATATATATATATATATATATATATATATATATATATATATATATATATATATATATATACACACACGCATATTTATATAAAATATTTATATATATATATATATATATATATATATATATACATATATATATATATATATATATATATATATATATATATATATATATATATATATATGTACACTACTGTTCAAAAGTTTGGGGTCACCCAAACAATTTTGTATATATATATATATATATATATATATATATATATATATATATATATATATATATATATATATATAAAGTGTCTCGTGTTGCTCTGAGTTGTCTGTCTGGGTGTGGTTATGAGTGGGCGGAGTTTTGGTTCCTGGCTTCCCAGTCTGGCACACCTGTCGCTGATCATCCCACTCACCTGCCTGCCATCTTCTAATCACCTCCACTCTATAAAAGCCCTTGTCTCCTCACACGGCGCTGCCAGATCGTTTCACAGATCTCCAAGTGCTAACGCTTCTAGACAGTTTTCACAGCATTTTTGATGATCTTGTTGATCTGCTGTTTGTGCTTTTTGCTCCTCGACGTACCTTTTTTTTCCCTTTGCCTCCAGTGCCTACCTCCTACAAGCCTGCCTGCCTGCCAGCCAAACACCTCCACTCCAGCCGACAACTCCTTTCCCTCATCCCTTGTTTGTTTAAATTGAAACCTTTGGACTTTGGATCTGTCCTCTTTTTTTGCTTTTGGGTCCGGCAGTTTGTCAAATTGTTACATATATATTTTCTATTTATATATACATTGTTTAGGTTTCTGGGGTTTCTCCATTATACAGTGCTCAATACCGGGGTAGAGTGGAATATACGTTAGGTCAGGAAAAAACACAGCGGCTCTTTCATCCCTACAAGCCTGTTTCGCAGGTTTTTCTGCTCGTCAGGGGATTTTATTGATTTTATTGTGTGGCTTTGTTGACATCTTTGGCTGGTGAGCTGCCTTCCCCACCTTGGTGCTCTTGAAAATGTATTCTAGATCATAAATAATGCCTCTGACCTTGATAGTAGAAGAATGAGGATTTAATCGGACACATTGGTGCGCTCTGACAGCCAATTTAAACCCGGAAATGGCGAGAAAGAAAGACCCAAAAAGACACTGGGTTCTTCCCCCTTTTTTTCACGAGGATTATGAGCCATTCTTTATCTAAACGAGATTATAACGAGATTTTATCAGTGGGGATCCTAATGACAGCAGACATCGTACACTAAGGCCCAATCCCAATACTACCACTAGCCCTCACCCACCTACACCCTCGTAAGCGACTACATAGTTACGTTTGCACATACGTCCCACCTCGAGTTGTCCCGACACCAAAGTTTTGGTACCGTAATGTATATCGTTATGTATTTCAATACTTTTTGATACTTTTCAAAATAAAAGGGAGCGCAAAAAAAAATAAAACATTTTGGTTTCATTTTAACAGAACATTCATGGTCAAACTTATGATTGAACATTTGCACTTAAAGAACAGTTTACAATATTTTAACATATTTTTTACCCAATTCAAACCGTTCAATCATCTACACACTACTCAGCCGGATACTAAAAGCAAAAACATGTTTCTCATTTCCCAAATTTCCCGTTTTTCCCATAATTTCTCCTCATTGAAAATGAATGGGCAATATACAATATTCTGCATATCCCACATTTCTCATCTGATTTTAACCTTTCCACCATCCACACAGTCCACTCACCCGGGACATTCAAGCCAGCATGTTTTCCGGTCCTGAAAATTCCCCCAATTGAAAATAAATGGGCAACATGCAAACCTCTTCATATCCCTGATTTCTCAACCGATTCGAACCGTTCCAACATCCACACACTCCAGTCACTCTGGACATTCAAGCATTTAAGTTCCACTCTCGTGTATCTGCGGTTCACACCCAATTCCTTACAGGAATTGCATATTCTAGTTACATACAATATTCTGAGCAAAATAAAGTCAATAGTTTAAAAAAACTCATCCTAAATCCTCTGTTTTTGTCCTTAAAACCTTCCTGTGTCCAGGCACTTATTTCCTGAGTTTGTAAAGAATAATAAAAACGACAACAAAATTATTTTGTGATAGTAACAAATATCCATCGAATTACTGTAGTATCGGCCATATACTAATACATTACTTGTTGTCGTCACTGATGATAATTGTATCGATCCTTCCACCCCTTAGCAGTTAGCATGGCTTCTTGTATCCTCTGAAGTCTCTGTGTGGTGTAGCATGTTTAGCTATTCCTTGTGTAATCAGCCAGTATAACTGGGCCATGTGTACATAAGTAAACGTCACTCCCTGACGACTTCAACAGCAATGCTGGTTAACGGCTGCGAACCCGGGATTTTAGCTCGGTCGTCATCACGCTCGGCTCTCATGTGTATGACCAGAGTTCAAGTGCCCTGTGGAACAGAAATGGCAGGGACCGAACCAAGTGGGTTACAGTGGTGCCATGACCCGGATGAGAGTGAAGTTTAAAGGCCTACTGAAACCCACTACTACCGACCACGCAGTCTGATAGTTTATATATCAATGATGAAATCTTAACATTATAACACATGCCAATACGGCCGGGTTAACTTATAAAGTGACATTTTAAATTTGCCGCTAAACTTCCGGTTCGAAACGCCTCTGAGGATGACGTATGCGCGTGACGTAGCCCGACGAACACGGGTATGCCTTCCACATTGAAGCCGATACGAAAACGCTCTGTTTTCATTTCATAATTCCACAGTATTCTGGACATCTGTGTTCGTGAATCTGTTTCAATCATGTTCATTGCATTATGGAGAAGGAAGCCAAGCAAGCAAAGAAGAAAGTTGTCGGTGCGAAATGGACGTATTTTTCGAACGTAGTCAGCCACAACAGTACACAGCCGGCGCTTCTTTGTTTACATTCCCGAAAGATGCAGTCAAGATGGAAGAACTCGGATAACAGAGACTCTAACCAGGAGGACTTTTGATTTGGATACACAGACGCCTGTAGAGAACTGGGACAACACAGACTCTTACCAGGATTACTTTGATTTGGATGACAAAGACGCAGACGTGCTACTGTGAGTATGCAGCTTTGGCTTTTTTTTGCGTATGTACGTAACTTTTTTAAAATATATAAGCTTTATGAACCTTGGGTTAGGTGAACGGTCTTTTGGGCTGAGTGATTGTGTGTGTTGATCATGTGTTTGAATTGTATTGGCGTGTTCTATGGAGCTAGGAGCTAGCAGAGGAGCTAGGAGCTAGCATAACACGTACCGTACCGTAAGTGCGCGTCACGTACGTAACTTTTTAAAAATATATAAGCTTTATGAACCTTGGGTTAGGTGAACGGTCTTTTGGGCTGAGTGATTGTGTGTGTTGATCGGGTGTTTGAATTGTATTGGCGTGTTCTATGGAGCTAGGAGCTAGCAGAGGAGCTAGGAGCTAGCATAACAAACACGCAGGTGTTATTATGCAGGATTAATTTGTGGCATATTAAATATAAGCCTGGTTGTGTTGTGGCTAATAGAGTATATATATGTCTTGTGTTTATTTACTGTTGTAGTCATTCCCAGCTGAATATCAGGTACCGTGAGTATGCAGCCTTGGCTGCTAAACATTCGATAACTTGACCGTATGTGCGCGTCACGTACGTAACTTTTTAAAAATATATAAGCTTTATGAACCTTGGGTTAGGTAAACGGTCTTTTGGGCTGAGTGATTGTGTGTGTTGATCAGGTGTTTGAATTGTATTGGCGTGTTCTATGGAGCTAGGAGCTAGCAGAGGAGCTAGGAGCTAGCATAACAAACACGCAGGTGTTTTTATGCAGGATTAATTTGTGGCATATTAAATATAAGCCTGGTTGTGTTGTGGCTAATAGAGTATATATATGTCTTGTGTTTATTTACTGTTGTAGTCATTCCCAGCTGAATATCAGGTCACCCCCGGCTCTCACAGCATCTTCCCTATCTGAATAGCTTCAACTCCCCACTAGTCCTTCACTTGCACTTTACTCATCCACAAATCTTTCATCCTCGCTCAAATTAATGGGGAAATTGTCGCTTTCTCGGTCCGAATCTCTCTCACTTCATGCGGCCATCATTGTAAACAATAGGGAACTTTGCGTATATGTTCAACTGACTACGTCACGCTACTTCCGGTAGGTGCAAGCCTTTTTTTTATCAGATACCAAAAGTTGCAATCTTTATCGTCGTTGTTCTATACTAAATCCTTTCAGCAAAAATATGGCAATATCGCGAAATGATCAAGTATGACACATAGAATAGATCTGCTATCCCCGTTTAAATAAAAAAAATTCATTTCAGTAGGCCTTTAAGGGGGTGAGTGTAACGGAGGCCAGCCAGTGTGGCTTGGTCATTAGTAAACCCTCACTCCCTGATGACTTCAAGAGCTATATTGACTATTAAGTGCCAGCCAAGGCTTTTAGCTCGGTAGTCAGCATGCTCACCTCTGATGTGGACGATGAGTTGCGTCGGGAACGGAAATGGCAGGGACCAAACCAAGTGGGTTACACTCGTGAATATGATACTTGTGAGAAACATTATTTATTTATTCATCCACTTAGCTGCTTTGCATGCTGTGGAGGGACGTTAGCCGCCCGTTTGTTATCAAGGACGCAATGTTGCACTCGCTTGCCCCTGTAAAATTTGCAGGACACAGATATGATGATATAATTAAAAGCTCTATCGTTCATATTGTATCATATCTCTTAGTATATCATATTTTGTGTCTTTTGCGCAACTCTAGTGTCAATGGTTAATCAGTTGATTCAAAAATCCCATGATCAAAAGTCAATAAGGAGAGTGGTAATTTGGTCTGGGCTATTTGTTTTAGCTTTAAAATCTCAGTTTTAATGCGATTTTTAGAATGGTAATAGTTTTTTTTTCATGAATCATTTGTTCAGGCTCATTATGTAATAGTCAATACAATCACTAAGCTCATTTTCACTGGCCATGCAAGCGGCTCTTTGCAGCCCACACGCCTAAGATTCATTAATTTCTCCGAAATTAAATTCAGAGTTGCAATGTCCTTTTCCCTGTCTTCTAATCTAATACATGTAATGACACACATTTCTAAATTCAATCAGACGTAATCTGGGGGGGGGATACAGATGCGTTCAAAAGGAGCAGTCAAATGATCCCAGATGGTAAATTATCTGACTGAAAAAAAGACCCCCTTGGAAAAAAAAGACACAAATATTTGATTTAGGAAGATTAATAACTATGTTGGAGGATTCATCAAGTAGAAAGACAGTTTTTGCCGTTTAAAAACATTTACCAATATGCTATAACTTCATTAAGTGGTTATAAAATGGATGGCTTCATATTTATTTTAAAAGGTCAATAAAAACGTCCTTTTTTGCTTTTATATATGAAGATACAGTAAGGCTGCATTCATGTCAAATATGGTCTATAGACATTAAAAAATACTGAAGAAGCTTGGCTAGCATTAAACGTATCACTGGGAGCAAGTGATACAAGTGGTGATGAATGGAAATATAGAAATAATATACAATCCAATTACAGTTTATTTATCTAGATATAGTCAAACCTATGCTCCCCACTATCATTAGTACTTGGAATGATCAAATGAACCGAAATTGTTTTTTTTGTGTGTGTGTGTGTGTGTGTGTGTGTGTGTGTGTGTGTGTGTGTGTGTGTGTGTGTGTGTGTGTGTGTGTGTGTGTGTGTGTGTGCGTGTGTGCGTGTGTGTGTGTGTGTGTGTGTGTGTGTGTCTGAAGAGTGACAGCAATGTGATAATTCAAGCTACTCTCCACTCAATAGAAAGACTGATTAAACTTCAATTGCTTGAGACTTGTGTCCAGATGTGTGTAGTGGCCATCTTTTGTGGATGAAACATGCATCATGCATCCTGAGTGTAGCATACTAGAAAAATAAAATGACTATTTGAAATGGGCTCATGCATTCAATTTAAAGTGCTGCTTATGACACAAAATATGCCAGTTTTCCACTAGTATCAATTTGTCATCCCAGCTCCCTGATGGACTTAATATCAATCAGTCTACTTGGCAGAAAAATTACGAGTGATTTTTTTCACTTTCACCTTTATTTATTTTCAGTCATTATTATTATACCTTCTGCTGCAAGGAAAAGAGCGACACTCAGTTAGTTAAGTTGTTATATTTATTGACGTGCGGTGAGGTTTATACTTAGTGAGCCAGGGACGTTGTTTAAAATTACCTTCTTGTGCTCTAATTAATGTGTTAATAAAGGTTACACTTACAAGAACAACAAGGAGAAGAAGAGAACAATTCACTTTAGATAAAAACATGTTTTCAAATACATGTATTTTTGTTTTTAAATACAACTGAAAACCATTTGTCTCAATATTTTATTTGTATATTAAGACCAAGCGCTTATCTTTCTCCACGAAGCTCTTTTATGTTGACTTTATTTTCTTTCAGTCGTAAAAGTCTTGTCAACTGCTTTGTGAGTTGTGGGCTTCCTGTAGCTGTGCTTGGTTGTAGAAATATGGTAGTGATAAGCATCTGCCAGCTCACATACACCCCTCTTCTCCATGGTGAATCAGAGTACTGCACATCTCTTTGTGATGTATTTGTATTGTATTGTCTTAGTAAGAATGGTGATGTCATATTAAATACATTAAAAAGGCTGTACATCCATCCATTTTCTACCACTTGTCCCCTTCATGCTGAAAAAATGTCTGAAATGTAAACATTATATCAGAAACAAATGTATGTTTTCAGCACTCAGACTTCAGTGCACTGCACAAGGTGTCCATATTCTCCCTTTTGTGCTTAAAGGCCTACTGAAACCCACTACTACCGACCACACAGTCTGATAGTTTATATATCAATAATGAAATCTTAACATTGCAGCACATGCCAATACGGCCGGGTTAACTTATAAAGTGCAATTTTAAATTTCCCGGGAAACTTCCGGCTGAAAACGTCTAGATATGATGACGTTTGCGCGTGACGTCAATGGTTGAAGCGGAAGTATTGGGACACATTGTATCCCAATAAAAACAGCTCTGTTTTCATCGCAAAATTCCACAGTATTCTGGACATCTGTGTTGGTGAATCTTTTGCAATTTGTTTAATGAACAATGGAGACTGCAAAGAAGAAAGCTGAAGGTGGGATCGGTGTATTAGCGGCTGGCTGCAGCAACACAACCAGGAGGACTTTGAGTTGGATAGCAGACGCGCTATCCGACGCTAGCCGCAGACCGCATCGATGATCAGGTGAAGTCCTTCGTCGCGCCGTCGATCGCTAGAACGCAGGTGAGCACGGGTGTTGATGAGTAGATGAGGGCTGGCGTAGGTGGATAGCTAATGTTTTTAGCATAACTCTGTGAGGTCCTGTAGCTAAAGTAGCTTCAATGGCGTCGTTGGCAACAGCATTGTTAAGCTTCGCCAGGCTGGAAAGCATTAACCGTGTAGTTACAGGTCCAGGGTTTAATAGTATTGTTGATTTTCTGTCTATCCTTCCAGTCAGGGGCTTATTTATTTTGTTTCTATCTGCATTTAAGCAGGATGCTATCACGTTAGCTCCGTAGCTAAAGTGCTTCACCGATGTATTGTCGTGGAGATAAAAGTCACTGTGAATGTCCATTTCGCGTTCTCGACTCTCATTTTCAAGAGGATATAGTATCCGAGGTGGTTTAAAATACAAATCCGTGATCCACAATAGAAAAAGGAGAAAGTGTGGAATCCAATGAGCCCTTGTACCTAAGTTACGGTCAGAGCGAAAAAAGAAAGTCCTGCACTGCACTCTAGTCCTTCACTCTCACGTTCCTCCTCCACGAAACTTTCATCCTCGCTCAAATTAATGGGGTAATCGTCGCTTTCTCGGTCCGAATCGCTCTCGCTGCTGGTGTAAACAATGGGGAAATGTGAGGAGCCCTTCAACCTGCAACGTCACGCTACTTCCGGTACAGGCAAGGCTTTTTTTATCAGCAACCAAAAGTTGCGAACTTTATCGTCGATGTTCTCTACTAAATCCTTTCAGCAAAAATATGACAATATCGCAAAATGATCAAGTATGACACATAGAATGGATCTGCTATCCCCGTTTAAATTTAAAAAAATCATTTCAGTAGGCCTTTAAATATATCTTTTACGCACTTGAAGTAATGCCAGTTCTTCTTATTCGTAGTCTCCCATTCAGCCTGCGAACACGCCCACCCTGATAAAATAAGGCAAAAGTGCTGAAGTCTAGAAGGAAGGTGGTCTCGTTACTTTTTGGAGGCTGTGTAAAAATTGTGCAACATGGAGTTTTCCAACACTTGTGAATGTCATTGAAGTCCACAAGAAAGATAACACTTTAAGTTTGAAAAAATATGTTTCAATCCAGACAGTACTTGTCACGGCACAACAGCATCTTCTCCATGTCTGGATGTGAATAACTTTATTTACTTGTTATTTTAACCACCATGATGTATGCAAGGTATCCTTCCAATGTGGTCACAGTCACGAGACAATATTGTCTCGTGACTGTGCATTTTGATAAGTTAATTCAGAGTGGCATTACGGTCCATTGCATTTTCATTTCAATAGATGTTCCCAGGTGTCCCAATTAAAGCGATGGCTAGATGCTTTCTGGAAGTTTATTTTTATTTATTTATCATTTTATTATGTGTAGTGTGCACCGTATTCAAACTTCAAGTGCAATACAATATTTCACCTTCCTGGGGCGCTGGACTTATTGCAGCCTCCGAAGTGCGTAAGAGAAAATCATATTCTTAAAGTAGGATACGAGCAATGCCAGATTTGACTGAGAACGCCTTCAAGTAATGTCTATCTTGGATGTGGAATCTACACAATTACGCAGCTTTTTTCACTTAAGCACATTGGAAAAAGGGGCCCTGAGAGTGTAAGCTGTACTTGTCAAAGTGCACTCAGGAGTGAGTGCAGTGTACTAAGAAGGAAAGCTTGCTTGTGCACTAAAGCGGACAAAAATGGCTCACGGCAACCTCATCTTAGTTTTCTGCTCTGTATTTGATCAGCAAATGAGCTGAACATATCAAATACAAATTTAATCATAAAGAAAATACATTTATTCATAGCAATAAATAGTAATATTTATTATGTTATCACTATTTTATTTTTGACCCTTTTAAATATCACGGCCCTGCTGTGAACATACTTCTGTTGCTATACGCTATGTAAAAAAAATTGTTTTCATTCATGTGCAGGAAACTTTAATACTGGGAACTGTAGCAGAAATGTTTAGTACAGCAGAGGTAGGTCTGATAGGTGGTATCAAAATATATGGTTGTTAGGTTTAATCGTATACTGTGAATTACGAACATTTGTGCAGTCAGGACAGTGAGGTGATCCGGTTTGGTGGCTGCACGATTACGTCTCTACTTTTTTCAGATGATGTGGTCCTGATGGCTTCATCTGGCCAGGATCTTTAGCTCTTACTGGCTCTGTTCGCAGCCGAGCGTGAAGCGACAGGAATAAAAGAAATAAGCATCTCCAAGTCCGAGTTCAGAAAATGGTGGAGTGCCATCTCCAGGTTGGGGAGCACAAGTGGAGGAGTTCAAGTACCTCAAAGTCTTGTTCACGAGTGAGGGACGAGTGGATCGTGAAATCGACAGGCGGATTGGTGCGGAGTCTGCAGTACTGCGGACCCTGTATCGATCCGTCGTGGTGAAAAAGCAGCTGAGCTGGAAGGCAAAGCCCTCAATTTACTACGTTCCTATCCTCACCTATGGTCATGAGTTTTGGGTTGAGACCAAAAGCAAACGGGTACAAGCAGTTGAAGTGAGTTTCCTCCATCGCGTGGCTATATAGCCCTAAATCACAAGTGTCTCAAAGGGCTGCACGAGCCACAAAGACATCCTCGGCTCAAATCCCACATTAGGGCAAGAAAAAACTCAACCCAATTGGATACAATGAGAAACCTTGGAGGGGACTGCAGATGTGGGGACCCCCCTGACTGGTGCAATGGACGTTGAGTGGATCAAGTTAATAGTGTGAGAGACCAGTGGGGCCAGCAGGGGATCATCTTGAGTGGAGACAAGTCAGCAGCGCAGAGACGTCCCCAACTGATGCACAGATGAGTGGTCCACCCCGGGTCCCGACTTTGAACAGCAAGCGCTTCATCTGTGGTCACCTAATAACATCTCCACACAGGAGAGGGGGGCAGAGCAGAAAAGAGACGGCAGATCAACTGGTCTAAAATGGGGGTCTATTTAAAGGCTAGTGTATACAAATGAGTTTTAAGATGGGACTTAAATGCTTCTACTGTGGTAGCATCTCTAACTGTTACCGGTAGACAGTATTGGGTTAGTTACTGAAAACCATTAACTAGTTACAGTTACTAGTTACTTTATTTCAAAAGTAACTCAGTTACTAACTCAGTTACTTACACCAAAAAGTAATGCGTTACTGTGAAAAGTAACTATTTAGTTACTTCTTTTTATTTTTTTTAATTTAAAGTTTCAATGAATGCCCTTTTAGCCTTAATTTCAGTACTGTTATTGCACTGGAGAAAAATACAATCTGTTGATCAACTTGACATGCATTTGCATCACTGAATTCTGCTAAGCAATGTGGTCTACATACAACACACAAAGACAAAGATATGTTTCAAATGGCCAATTTATTTCAGGCCAGAACAAATTGACAAAACGATTTTAAATAGCTGCAACATAACATACGTAAGTAACAAACCACATAATAACAAAATGTCACAACATGTCACAACATAGCTATAAACCTGGCTTCACCCTAGGAAGGCACACATGACATGATTATATGTCATGTCACTATATACAGCACACACACTGCTATACACACGCCTAACCAGGCGTTTTTTTCTCTCAAGGAATTGAGAAATAAAATAATTTTTTCAGGAGATCAACACTGTACTGAAGCCCAGAACATTTTACGCATTTCCCCAGTTTTAGTTTAGAGAAAGATTGGCCTAGCCCACTAGGATCTCTCTTTATGTTTGTGAACTTAATAGTCTATACATTTAGAGTGATGTGGTAATCAAACACTCTAGAAGCCTAGAATGAAAGAGCAACAGTATACTGTATAAGATAATTGACAGAGTGTGTGTACGTTCAGTGCTAAATGATGAGCAGAGGCAGAGTTCGGAGTGAATTCTTTAGCTTGCTTTCCATGTTTATGTACTCACTGTCCACTGTGTCCAGGAACTTGGAAAATGTTTTTGTGCCATTTGCCGTTTGACGCCCGCTATCATACTAATTAGCTGCCTGAATGCGGGTGACTCCACTGTAGAAATAGACTGCATGTCTTCTAGCACATACGCTGCAATGGCTCTATCAATGTTGTCCTGACTAGCAGTCCGTCCGTTAAAATCCGTAGGTGGTGGTGGAGGTGGAGGTGGAGGTGAAGTGGCATCGGAGTCTGTGTCTCTCTTCACTAGCTTTTTCGAAGCATGTTGCTTTTGTAGCTGTTTCAGCAGATTTGAATTGCTGTTTTGGGCAGTAGATAGGATCTTTGATCCAAGACACAACTTACATTTAACTAAAATGTTATTTTCTTCTTGCTAGACAAAATAAAAGTAGTGAGAATATCTCCATGTTAAGAAATTCGGCTTCGGCTCTGCATGATGTCTTGTTAGTAAACACAGACACACACCCCTGCCCCACACACAGAGCACCTCTTCTCTCCCTTGTGAGACAGGAAGAATCAGAAGGACGACACCACAGTTCTCCAATAAAACACAATCAGATCTTCTCAGTTTCTAGCCGATACTATATAAAAAATAACGTAAAATAATGCAGTAACGCATCATGTAGTAACGGTAACTGAGTTACTGAACATAAAAAATAACGCGTTAGACTAGTTACCGCCGAAAATAACGGCGTTACAGTAACGCGTTAGTTCCAACACTGATTATCCATCCATCCATTTTCTACCGCTTGTCCCTTTTGGGGTCGCAATGTGGCTGGAGCCTATCCCAGCTGCATTTGAGCGGAATTAGGGTAAACCCTGGACAAGTAAAAACGTACAACTGTAATAGAGACTCAGAAATGTGACGATAAAAAAAGATATAACAACTGGAAAGCAGTTATCATAATCAGCACATTTGTAAATGTTGCAATAAAAAAAAAAAATGGTATAATCTAAAAACAATTAGTATTTAATACCACACACAAAAGTACCGGAAATTGTGCCGTTAGGTACCATTGTCGATTTCCAGGTACCCTATCGGTTCACATTTGGAGAGTTCCCATCCCCATTAATTATGGCCCTGATATGCCTGCATAATTGATAGGGGTGTCAAAAAAATTAATTTTCAAATGAATCGTGATTTTTACTTGTCACGATTCTTAATCGATTCAATATATATATATATATATATATATATATATATATATATATATATAGGCAAATGTTATTGTTGATGTAGATGCCCATATCTGCTGTACAGATTTACTTTAGAAGAGAAGTGTGGGATACTTCTCTTGTTGCCTTATTTGTATTCCACTTGATTAAATGTTTGGGAAGAATTTTACTCAACAATACAAAGTTTATTTTGAGTAATATATATATTGATGTTATTTATTGTATAGAGGAATGTAGTTAATCATAGAAATGGCACCCAATGTTATTAAAAAAGTAGTGATTTTGAATCGAGAATCGTTTTGAATCGAGAATCGATTTTGAATCGAATCATTACTTCCAAGAATCAAATCGAATCGTGTGGTGCTCTAAGATCCACAGACCCTAATAATTGACTATTTACATGTTTGTGAGACTTGTTTGTGAAATCCTTTTTTTAATTTTAGGTGTTGCAGCCTAGCTTAGTTGTTGTTGGTCTGGTCCCCACGATGCAGGGACGGCAGGCGAAGTCCAGATAAAATGTGCTTTGTATCACAAATACATATTCCAACAAGAAAGTGCACAGGAAGCATTGGAATATTGGGACAAAGAAAGCGAAGGTTTCAGCATCCTGATTGGCAAACTATGGACAGGGGAGGGAGACAAGAGCGCTGGACAGGAAATGAATACAGAAACTAAGGAAATGAATAATGAAGTATAAACTTTCATTGCATCAGGTATATATTTCTCTTAAAATTTCTCAAATACACCATTTATAATTACAATCTTAGATTGTTTTTCTTCCCACAATGATTTTCCCCAAACTCCACTTTATTTCAGCGATGATGTTTCTTTTCTAATCTATTTTGTCACTGAAATATATTAAAGGCCTACTGAAACCCACTACTACCGACCACGCAGTCTGATAGTTTATATATCAATGATGAAATCTTAACATTGCAACACATGCCAATACGGCCGAGTTAACTTATAAAGTGCAATTTTAAATTTCCCGCCACACTTCCGGTTGAAAACATCTAGATATGATGACGTATGCGCGTAACGTCAACGGTTGATACAGAAGTATTGGTACCCCATTGAATACAATACAAAAAAGCTCTGTTTTCATTTCAAAATTCCACAGTATTCTGGACATCTGTGTTGGTGAATCTTTTGCAATTTGTTTAATGAACAATGAAGACTGCAAAGAAGAAAGTTGTAGGTGGGATCGGTGTATTAGCGGCTGGCTGTAGCAACACAACCAGGAGGACTTACTTGGATAGCAGACGCGCTAGCCGACGCTAGCCGCCAACCGCACGGATGATTGGGTGAAGTCCTTCGTCGTTCCGTCGATCGCTGGAACGCAGGTGAGCACGGGTGTTGATGAGCAGATGAGGGCTGGCGTAGGTGGATAGCTAATGTTTGTATCATAGCTCCGAGAGGTCCCGTTGCTACGCTGGCTTCAATGGCGTCGTTAGCAACAGCATTGTTAAGCTTTTCCAGGCTGGGAATTATTAACCGTGTAGTTACATGTACATGGTTTAATAGTATTGTTGATCTTCTGTCAATCCTTCCAGTCAGGGATTTATTTATTTTGTTTCTATCTGCATTTGAGCCCGATGCTATCACGTTAGGTCAGTAGCTAAAGAGCTTCGCCGATGTATTGTCGTGGAGATAAAAGTCACTGTGAATGTCCATTTCGCGTTCTCGACTCTCATTTTCAAGAGGATATAGTATCCGAGGTGGTTTAAAATACAAATCCGTGATCCACAATAGAAAAAGGAGAGAGTGTGGAATCCAATGAGCCAGCTTGTACCTAAGTTACGGTCAGAGCGAAAAAATATATGTCTTGCACTGCATTCTAGTCCTTCACTCTAACGTTCCTCATCCACAAATCTTTCATCCTCGCTCAAATTAATGGGGTAATCGTCGCTTTCTCGGTCCGAATCGCTCTAGCTGCATTGAAAACAACGGGAAATTTTGAGGAGTCCTTCCTCTGGTGACGTCACGCTACTTCCGGTACAGGCAAGGCTTTTTTTATCAGCGACCAAAAGTTGCAACTTTATCGTCGATGTTCTCTACTAAATCCTTTCAGCAAAAATATGGCAATATCGCAAAATGATCAAGTATGACACATAGAATGGATCTGCTATCCCCGTTTAAATAAAAAAAAAATCATTTCAGTAGGCTTTTAAACGTCTGTTGAAATACAGAATTAAAGTGACTCATCGTTTTTGCATACTTCGCTGACAAAATGATTAACAACAACAACACAATGAAATGGCGTGCTTATACAGTATAAACACAGCAAGCGATGAGTTATATAAGGTTGACAGGTCTCAGTAAAACACATTTGAAGTCTCTTGGAAATCACCAGGGAATCTATTAGCAAACCAGAAGGTATAAAGTCAGACATGGGGGGATGTTCTACCTCCAATACAGCATGCCTGTGGATTCTGATTGTTAGAGCTGTGTGCATATTACACACAATATAATGTTGCCTCAAAGGTAAGACATATTTCTCTTACTTTATAGGACAAGGTATTTTTAGCCAGCTCTTACATCTTTGTCAAACTTTGTACACGACATATCAAAGTCCTTCAGCGATAGTTGGGATATATTCAATTCTCCAAAAGTACAGGAATGACTATACACTGTATTTAATCTTGGGCTGCACCTGGATAAACTGGAGCCTTAACCCAGCAGAGACAAGACATTAAAACAATGTTGATTATACTCACGTTTTTTTAAAACTGACTTTGCAACAACGTTGCAAAATAGTTGTATTTGTAAATTGAGACAACATTGGTGTCTTACGTTGGATCCAAGTTGTTGGTTGAGAAATGACCAAATTCCAATGGTCAAATCAACGTCACAACCTGACATTGAATAAACCTTGTCAAAAAGCATGATGTTTTAACGTTGTATTTGTGTTGTAGAACAGTGGTCCCCAACCTTTTTGTAACTGCTGACCGGTCAACGCTTGAAAATGTGTCCCACGCACCGGGGGGGTGGGGGGGATGGTATTTTTTGTTTTTGTTTTTGTCATAAAAAAATACAATCATGTGTGCTTACGGACTGTATCCCTGCTGACTGTATTTTTCTATATTGATATATAATGTAGGAAACAGAAATATTAATAACAGAAAGAAACAACCCTTTTGTGCGAATGAGTGTAAATGGGGAAGGGAGTTTTTTTGGGTTGGTGCACTAATTGTAGGTGAATCTTGTGTTTTTTATGTTCCATCCATCCATCCATTTTCTACCGCTTATTCCCTTCAGGGTCGCGGGGGGCGCTGGAGCCTATCTCAGCTACAATCGGGCGGAAGGCGCTGTACACCCTGGACAAGTCACCACCTCATCGCAGGGCCAACACAGATAGACAGACAACATTCACACTCACATTCACACACTGGGGCCAATTTAGTGTTGCCAATCAGCCTATCCCCAGGTGCATGTCTTTGGAGGTGGGAGGAAGCCGGAGTACCCGGAGGGAACCCACGCAGTCACGGGGAGAACATGCAAACTCCACACAGAAAGATCCCGAGGCCGGGATTGAACTCACGACTACTCAGGACCTTCGTATTGTGAGGCAGACGCACTAACCCCTCTTCCACCGTGCTGCCCTGTTTTGTTGATTTAATTTAAAAAAATAAAAATAAAACATTTTTTATTTTTTTATTTTTTATTTCTTGTGCGGCCCGGTACCAATCGATCCAAGGACCGGTACCGGGCTGCAGCCCGGTGGTTGGGGTCCACTGTTGTAGAATATTGGTTGGGAAATTACCAAAAATCAATGGTCAAATTAACGTCAAAACCCAACATTGATTAAACGTCGTCAAAAAAATGTTGTTTCAACGTTAGGTTTGAGTTTCTCAATGTCAGGGCCTAATTCAACAAGTTATCAACGTTGTTTTAATGTCTCGTGCCTGCTGGGAAGCAGAATTTTACTTTAATTAAAGCACTCATTCGATTTTTGATCACACTTTCATATTTAAGCAAAAAAATATTTGATACTGTTTTAGTCAAACTTTAGTTTAATTTGATCCGTGTTTAGTAGTGAAACAAACTAATGGGAAATAAATTGTTCAATACAGTTCCGGACATGACAACGATAAATGAAGTCTTACAAAGTAGGAATTATTCATGATAAATCAAATATTTCCATATTAAACTATTTTATGGAATAACAAATGAACACCACACCAGAAATGCAAATGATGCATGTGTTCGGAAATGGATGATGGACTTAAACATTTTAGATGAAAGAGACATATCATGGAATGATATTTGGAAAAATGCCAATAAGCCCTTTAGAAGCATTAAAGATAAGCTGACTCAATTTAAGATCTTGAATAGATTGTATTTTACATCTTCTCAGCTGTTTAAAATTGGTGTAGTAGATAGCAAGTTATGTATGAAGTGTCGGGCAGCCGAGGCAACTCTTGTTCATTCATTGTGGGAATGTGAGAGAATAAAAGAGTTGTGGTTGAAAACAACAAAAGAAGCAATCCATCCATCCATTTTCTACCGCTTATTCCCTTCGGGGTCGCGGGGGGCGCTGGAGCCTATCTCAGCTACAATCGGGCGGAAGGCGGGGTACACCCTGGACAAGTTGCCACCTCATCGCAGGGCCAACACATATAGACAGACAACATTCACACTCACATTCACACACTAGGGCCAATTTAGTGTTGCCAATCAACCTATCCCCAGGTGCATGTCTTTGGAGGTGGCAATCATATTCCTTAATATAAACATTCCAATGACACTACAAACTTGTATTCTTGGGGATCTCCATCAATTTAGTAACGTGTCATCAAAGAGTAGAAATGCATTTCTTTCAATATGCATACAAAAAGGGTAATATTAAAAAAATGGATAGATGTTGATAGTACAAGACATTCTGACTGGTATACACAAGCTATGGAGATTATATCAGTAGAAAAAACTGCATTTAGTTTAGATAATAATGAGTCATATATTGGAATATGGGATCCATTATTTAAATTTGTTTTAACTATTAAATGAACCAAAAATAGGACTTATTATATCTTTGTGGAAAATATTGGACACAATGTGTTGTCAAGTTTATGAGATGTGATGCAAGTGTATAAGCCACTGTGACACTATTGTTAATTTTTAATTGTTTTTATTAATGTCTGTAATGATAATGTCAATGAATGATTTTTAATCACTGCTATGTTGAAATTGTTACTAATATTGATACTGTTGTTGAGAATATTCAATTTGTTTCACTACTTTTAGATTGTTCTGTGTCATGTTTGTGTGTCCTCTCAATTGCTCTGTTTATTGCTATTCTGAGTGTTGCTGGGTCGGGTTTGGTTTTGGAATTGGATTGCATAATTATGGTATTGTGTATTGTTTTGTTAGATTGATTAATACATTCCTTAAAATATATATATATATATATATATATATATATATATATATATATATATATATATATATATATATATATATATATATATATATATATATATATATATATATATATTCATATTCATAGCAAGAACATTAAACAAAACTGTTTACAACCTTTTCAATATATTTTTTCAACATCATGAGAGCCCTTTAGACATGGAATAACAACATTTAGTCACCTTTTCACTTTTTAATCCAAAATACTAATGCTGTCTGAGGCTGAGCCATTCAGTGGCCACAATGTTGAACAGCATGATCTGATTGGTTTGGTCCATCAATTATTTATATATACACTATATTGCCAAAAGTATTTGGCCACCCATACAAATAATCAGAATTATGGTGTGGGGTTGTTTTTCAGGAGTTGGGCTTGGCCCCTTAGTTCCAGTGAAAGAAACTTTGAATGCTTCAGGATACCAAAACATTTTGGACAATTCCATGGTCCCAACCTTGTGGGAACAGTTTGGAGTGGGCGCCTTCCTCTTCCAACATGACAAGGTCCATAAAGACATGGATGACAGAGTCTGGTGCGGATGAATTTGACTGGCCTTCACAGAGTCTTGACCTGAACCCGATAGAACATCTTTGGGATGCATTAGAACAGAGACTGAGAGCCAGGCCTTCTCGACCAACATCAGTGTGTGACCTCACCAATACGCTTTTGGAAGAATGGTGGAAAATTCCTATAAACACACTCCGCCACCTTGTGGACAGCCTTCCCAGAGGAGTTGAAGCTGTAATAGCAGCAAAAGGTGGACCGACATCGCATTGAACCCTATGGGTTAGGAATGGGATGGCACTTCAAGTTCATATGTGAGTCAAGGCAGGTGGCCAAATACTTTTGGCAATATAGTGTATGTGTGTATATATATATATATATATATATATATATATATATATATATATATATATATATATATATATATATATATATATATATATACACAATTTCAAACATAAATTTACACATTTGCCTTACACCTTTACGGCAGGGATTCAAGCCAAGTACTTTTGCTTACCAAATGATTAACAACAACAACACAGCACTAACACAAGGTGCCACTTTGTGAATGTCTGGGGAAATTTACCTCTAAATTATTATCAGTGATGGAGCAGGAGGAGGCAACTAATCAGTTTTGCCGTGTCATTCATTAACTGGTATTTTACATGACCTTATTTAACTAAAACAGGGGCCCGCACGGATTACAGCACCTGATCTGCCTTTAAGGAGGGGCGGCCCTGCATCTTGTGATGTTTGTAAATCAAGTTGATGACCTTCCTTTCATCGTTTTTTAGTGCAGACTATTACTTGCTGTGTTGAAAACATTTCCTCTGGCTCCAATCACTTACTACGAGTGTTGAAGATTGAAATGTCTGAAAAGAATAGGCTATTTGCTATTTCAATTGCATTTCACGGCAATAATGATATATTTTATCCTCCTGAGAACCAGTGTCCTTTGCAGTGGACTCTTTTTTTTTTTGTTTTTGCTTTTTTTTGGTAGAGTTACATATTTCAGAGAAAAAAATTGCCTTGTTATGCATGTACAGAAGTGTTCATTGCGTAGGACGCTGGCTCTCAGGAGCATTTAAAAGTACATGTTGAGCAACTATTTTTCAATATTTTAATAACATCCATAGTTTTAAGAAAATACATCCATCACACTAATAAGGTTCACCTACAAGCCATATACCAAACAATTTTCTATTCCTGATATTACTTTCCGTTTTGCCATTGTGTGTACCTAAGTGAAACAAGTAATTATAACCAGGGTCTGACCTCATCAGAAAAGTAGTTCTTAATGCTGGATTGTAATTAAGTGTCTTCGTGTGGTCTATCCTCCTATCAGGTTTATGTTTCCCCAGGACACTTTTCTAGGGCTTTAAGAGTTTTTCAACAGAGTTTGGATTTTTAAATATATTGGATTCTTTGAACTAAATGATTTTAGTTTGCAATTTTAGACAAAGGTTTGACTGTGAGAAAAAGGTTAGCTTTTTACAGGGTAAAAGGTTTTATGCAAATGCCACAATGATGTGAATTAAGATGTTCACCATGGTCTCAGTCTTTAATGGTTACTTTGTTTCAGTAATTAGCAATGACCAAATATTAGGGATGGCTTGCAATGTGAAGCATGCCATTAGTATCATTTGTCGACTGTAACATTGTCAGAACACGTTAAAGTTATAACACTATACTTATTCTTCTACTACACATTTGAGGTATATGTTACACTGGCTGCAACGATTAATCAATTATATTAATAACCGTATTTTTCGGCCCATCGGGTGCACAAGATTGTAAGACGCACCACCGCTGAGCGGGTTTATTAGGGTCTATTTTTATACAAAAGATACACTCAAGGGGTCATATTAGGATTGTTTTTCTCCACATTTAAAACACTTCTGTGTGGTCTACATAACATGTAATGGTGGTTCTTTGGTCAAAATGTTGCATTGATTATATTTTACAGACCATCTTCAGTTTTGTGGGCAGTCTTATTTATGTTGCTTTACTTCGACAGTGTCTTCTCCCCGTCATCTTTGCAGTACTGATCTTTAGTGCTTCCAGAGCGAGTACACTGACATTTATAAGTTAGAACTGAGCGCTACTTTGTATTAGAAATGGCAACAGCGGAGGATGAAGGCCCCACAACAAGAGGATAGAGAAAAAGAAGGAGCTTATTGACTATGAAGTGGACACATTTTCAGGACTTATGCAGATTCCATGTACACAACAGAAAGTACCAATAGGTAAGATAAGTTGGTTTTGCATAATAGGTCAAAACAAAACGCAAAATGATATGTCTCTTATTAGATGCAATTTTGGGGTCCTTTTACACACACCATAATAATACCTGTATGTTGAAGCACGGTACGTCTGACTATGGTAGCCGTAATGCACTGACAATCCATCAAGCGGTGCGGCTTTGTAGCTTACCAAAGTCGTACTAAAACATTTTGATATATTTTTGAGCGCCATGTGTAATGTTCCATGTTCTCAATGGAACGCTCATTGGGCTTGCTTGCTAACCTGTAGTTGCTGGTGTCATTTATTTAACAGGCGCCAACCGGCAGTCCTTACCTATCTTTAATGTGTTACTGCCATCTACTCGTCACACATATCATTTAAACAGGTAGCAAAAAAATTGCTTTGAGGTCGGTAGGCACAACCAGAATCATTATGTGCATTAGGTTATGAGGCGCACTGTCGATTTATGAGAAAGGAAAAGAAATTTTAAGTTATAACGCGGTGCGCCTAATGTAAGTATAAGAAACAAAAAAACAATGAAAGTGTCAACCGTACATGGCTTGTATATATGCATTTTCATGAAAGGAATAAAAAGAAATGAATGAACGAATGAATGAAAGTAATGATTCCAGTTGGGCTTACCGACCTCGAAGCAACTTTATTTGGTGCACTGTTGATTTATGATAAAATTAAAGGAAATTTTAAGTGCACCATAATACTGTGAATACTGTAAAAAAAAATAAAAAATGAATTCATATTTTTTCGCTTCGATTACCCATTTAATGGGTAATCGAAACGGTGGTGTGTGTGTGTGTGTGTGTGTGTGTGTGTGCCATGATCTGTGTGGCTGCAACGAGTGTGGTTTTTATTTTCGATTTTTAAAAATGTTTACACATGTTAAAAGTGAAATTTCAATGTTGATGACGTGCAATTATTAGAAAAACGAATGAAGGTTATGGCAAGCACACAATGTTTTTGTTTATTTAAATTATTTGTGTATATAATACGCATTGATGCCGTAAAGTGCATTGAATCCATCCATCCATCTTCTTCTGATTTAAGGCTGCAGCTAACGATTATTTTTCTATCGATTAATCTATAGATTGTTTTTTCGATTAATCTGTTAATCTATAGATTATTTTTTCGATTAATCTATAGATTATTTTTCCTTTTACCGATTATTTTTTTATTCAAAATGAAGATGAAAAAATAAATGTAGGCCAGTTTTTTCAAAAGGCATGGCTTTTATTTACAAAAAAAAAAGAAGTATGGCCACTCAGTCAACATTGACAACAACATGACTAAATATTCTGTAACAATGTAAACATTTAAAACTTTTAACCTTTAACAAAATTAAAAGTAGCTTATTTGCTTTTTAATGTGCAAATATAAAAGTCAACATCCAGTGCAAATCTTAATATTCTGCAATAGTATAAGCATTTCAAAAGTAAAAGTATTGCTTATTTTGCTTTAAAATGTGCAAAAATAAAGATAAACATCCAATACAAAAAAGTGTAAAACGAAATATTCTGTAACAACAGTGTAAACATTTCAACAAAAGTGAAAGTATTGCTTATTTGCTAAAATGTGCAAAAATAAAGATAAACATCCAATACAAAAAAGTGTCAATCTAAATATTCTGGAGCACTGCAAACATTAAGTATTGCTTTTAAAATGTGCAAAATAAACATCCAGTCCAACACAGTACACAATAACCAATTCTACTCATTCCAGTGAGTGACTAACAGTTGTAATGAAGAAAGGTTAGCATGTCTACATGCTCTGCTTCTTTTCTTGTTTACAATATTCCCAGCAGCTGAAAATAGGCGCTCAAAAGGGGTCGATGTGGCTGGAACTGAGAGCTAATTAGCCTTCACCTCAAGTCAGGACTGCGAGTGAGCTGAGCTGCAGTTTAAGTTTCTAGAAGGTCAACGGGCTCATAGTGATGTTACTAGTAGTTGACTGGGAGGTGTTTATTATCATTTGGGGAGAGTCCGCAGCCTGATGCTCACCTGCTAAACACCTATCTGCTCGACGCTGAAGCGCTGACTACATGCGCTCTGAATACGCACTGCTGATTGGCTGGTAACGCTCTGAATACGCACTGCTGATTGGCTTATAATGCTTCGTGTGTACCAATCAGATGGTTGTGTGGGTGGGACAATGCTGCGTGCTGAGACAGAGGCAGAATGAGCAAAGCAGCTTGTTAAGACTTTAGCAGCTAAAGTTAGCTATAGCTTAGAAACTCGTTCGGTACACCCCCGTACCGAACCGAAAGCCCCGTACCGAAACGGTTCAATACAAAACACGTACCGTTACACCCCTAGCAGATACAAATGACACATTCATGTTTTTGTGTAATGATGACAACGTATACTCGCGCGGACGTTTGACTAGTTGATGGTTTTCTTTTCAAATGTTCGTTCATAGCCGTCGTGCTGCTATTATAGGCCATTTACGCTCGACACAGTGTGCATACAACAACATTATTAGGCTGTGTATTGAAATACTTTCACACTTTTGACGACTTTTGGCGTGATTTTTCCCCCTCGCTCGCACCGCTCGCATCGTCTGCTTTGATCGTCTGCTTTGCGCTTCGCCATGACGGTAGTGTGACGTAAATATGCCACGCGTCGACGCACAAAAACAGCGTCGACGTATTTACGTAACCGATGACGTCGACTATGTCGACGCGTCGTTTCAGCCTTATTCTGCTTATCCGAAGTCGGGTCACAGGGGCAGCAGCCTAAGCAGGGAAGACCAGACTTTCCTCTCCCCAGCCACTTCGTCCAGCTCTTCCCGGGGGATCCCGAGGCGTTCCCAGGCCGGCTAACGTGTCCTGGGTTTTCCCCGTGGCCTCCTATCGGTCGGACATGCCCTAAACACCTCCCCCATCTGGCTCCTCTCGATGTGGATGAGCAGCGGCTTTACTTAGAGCTCCCTCCGGATAGCAGAGCTCCTCACCCTAACTTTAAGGGAGAGCCCCGCCACTTGGCGGAGGAAACTCTTTTTGGCCGCTTGTACCCGTGATCTTGTCCTTTCGGTCATAACCCAAAGCTCATGACCATAGGTGAGGATGGGAACGTAGATCGACCGGTAAATTGAGAGCTTTGCATTCCGGCTCAGCTCCTTCTTCACCACAATTGGTCGATACAGCGTCCGCATTACTAAAGACGCCGCACCGACGCCGCATTCTCATCCCAGTCGCTTCACACTCAGCTGTGAACCGATCCAGTGAGAGCTGACAATCCTGGCCAGATGAAGCCATCAGGACCACATCATCTGAAAAAAGCAGCGACCTAATCCTGCAGCCCTCCCGGATCCCCTCAACGCCCTGACTGCGCCTAGAAATTCTGTCCATAAAAATTATGAACAGAATCGGTGACAAAGGGCAGCCCTGGCAGAGTCCAACCCTCACTGAAAACGGGTCCGACTTACTGCCCGCAATGCGGACCAAGCTCTGACACTGATCGTACAGGGAGCGGACTGCCACAATCAGACAGTCCGATACCCCATACTCTCTGAGCACTCCCCACAGGACTTCCCGAGGGACATGGTCGAATGCCATCTCCAAGTCCACAAAGCACATGTAGACTGGTTGGGCAAACTCTCATGCACCCTCTAGGACCCTGCTGAGAGTATAGAGCTGGTCCACAGTTCCAAGACCAGGACGAAAACCACACTGTTCCTCCTGAATCCGAGGGTCGACTATCCGGCGTAGCCTCCTCTCCAGTACACCTGAATAGACCTTACTGGGAAGGCTGAGGAGTGTGATCCCACGATAGTTCCCCTTCTTAAAGAGAGGAACCACCACCCCGGTCTGCCAATCCAGAGGTACTTCCCCCGATGTCCATGCGATGCTGCAGAGTCTTGTCAACCAAGACAGCCCCACAGCATCCAGAGACTTAAGGAACTCCGGGCAGATCCGAGGAGCTTTTTAACTGCCTCAGCAGCCTCAGCCCCAGAAATAGGAGAGCCCACCACAGAATCCCCAGGCACTGCTTCCTCATAGGAAGACGTGTTGGAGGGATTGAGGAGGTATTCGAAGTATTCCCTCCACCGATCCACAATATCCGCAGTCGAGGTCAGCAGAACACCATCCTCACCATACACAGTGTTGACAGTGCACTGCTTCCCCTTCCTGAGGCGGCGGATGGTGGTCCAGAATCGCTTCGAAGCTGTCCGGAAGTCGTTTTCCATGGCTTCCCCGAACTCCTCCCATGTCCGAGTTTTTGCCTCCGCGACCGCTGAAGCCGCACACCGCTTGGCCTGTCGGTACCTGTCTGCTGCCGCCGAAGTCTTATGAGCCAAAAGAACTCGATAGGACTCTTTCTTCAGCTTGACGGCATCCCTCACTGCCGGTGTCCACCAACGGGTTCTAGGATTACTGCCACGACAGGCACCAACTACCTTGCGGCCACAGTTCCAATCAGCCGCCTCGACAATAGAGGTGCAGAACATGGTCCACTCGGACTCAATGTCCAGCAACTCCCTTGTGACATGTTCAAAGTTCTTCCGGAGGTGGGAATTGAAACTCTCTCCGACAGGAGACTCTGCTAGACGTTCCCAGCAGATCCTCACATTGCGTTTGGGCCTGCCAGGTCTGTCCGGCATCCTCCCCCACCATCGCAGCCAACTCACTACCAGGTGGTGATCGGTAGAAAGCTCTGCCCCTCTCTTCACCCGAGTGTCCAAAACATGAGGCCGCAAATCCGATGAAAAATTTACAAAGTTGTGGTGTCCTGGTGCCAAGTGCACATATGAACACCCTTATGTTTGAAACATGGTGTTTGTTATGGACAATCTGTGACGAGCACAAAAGTCCAATAACAAAACACCACTCGGGTTCAGATCCGGGCGGCCATTCTTCCCAATCACGCCTCTCCAGGTTTCACTGTCGTTGCCAACATGAGCGTTGAAGTCCCCCAATAGAACAAGGGAATCACCCGGGGGAGCACTTTCCAGTACTCCCTCGAGTGTATCCAAAAAGGGTGGGTACTCTGAACTGCTGCTTGGTGCGTAAGCACAAACAACAGTCGGGACCCGTCCCCCCACCTGAAGGCGGAGGGAAGCTACCCTCTCGTCCACAGGCTTTGAGCCGGAGAGGCAACAAGAATTACTAAACCAGCCCGTCGCCTCTCACTGCGTGCAACGCCAGTGTGAAAGAGAGTCCAGCCCCTCTCGAGAGAACTGGTTCCAGAGCCCTTACTGTGCGTTGAAGTGAGTCCGACTATATCCAGCCGGAACTTCTCCACCTCGCACACTAACTCAGGCTCCTTCCCCCCCAGCGAGGTGAAGTGAAGTGAATTACATTTTTTTACATTTTAGGTGACATTCCACGTCCCAAGAGCTAGCTTATGTAGCCGAGGATCGGACCGCCAAGTGCCCTGCCTTCGGCTGCCGCCCAGCTCACAACGCACCCGACCTTTATGGCACCTCCCATGAGTGATGAGCCCATTGGAGGGGGGACCTACGTTGCCTCTTTGGGCTGTACCCGGCCGGGCCCCACGGGGACAGGCCCGGCCACCAGGCGCTCGCCATCGTGCCCCATCTCCGGGCCTGGCTCCAGAGGGGGGCCCCGGGGACCCGCGTCCGAGCGAGAGAAATCAGAGTCTCGGTTTTTGCATTTTCATAGAGGTCTTCAAGCTGAATCTTCGTTGAATCCGATTACTCGTATAATTAAACAAATGAATTCATAGATTATTCGATTACCAAAATAATTGATAGCTGCAGTCCTATGTTACATAATTAATGTACGTGTTGTTGTTATTTATATTATTGCTCTGAATTATAGCAGCAGTCTGATACAGTATTTAGTAGTAATACTAGTATAAATATTGTTCCTCAGTATTTAGTATTTTATGTATAATATTTTTATCAACCTTTAAAAACCTTGAATCAATAATGCTGTTTTTCTTTGCATTAATCTAACCCAGAGTGAATAGAGAAAAAAAGTGAATTAAGTATGTTTGAATTTTTAAAAAATAATACAAAAAACTCATGTTGCTGTGGGGAAGGATCAAAGTTGGGAATATGTGGGCTACATTACCAATACTAGTAAATATCAACACAATTTAGTGATGATGATTATGGTACACTAAGTATTAGGTCTTATACAGTAGTACCAGCAACACGGAAAAAAGAACAGCAGCTCATTGTATTTACTATCAATTTGTGTAGAGAGAAATTAATATTTACAACTGTATTCTTTCAGATATCCATGTGAAATGACATGGATGCCCCTTTTGGTGTGAGCAAGCTGAATAAATCCAGTGCAAGAGTGTTAACGAAGGTGTAAAGAGAGAGGAATGTGAAAATAGAATTAAACTGAGCAGAGAGGGGGAAATGTTTCATGGTTTTGTCTGGTGACACTTATCAGCGGCTGCCAGTCTGATAATTACAGCTTGAGGCCCAATGGTGCTCCTTCAAGTCAGTCTTGACAGCCCAATTCACGCTCACAGCCCAATGAATGTACTGTAGCTGTTGGGAAGATGCTGGCTTTTAGAAGATATCACATGGCTGTGTCAACAGCAGACTTGTCAGAATTGATGCCCTATTTTAAAAACATAGAAATTAGACTACGCACGTGTCTATCCATCATTTCCACTGGAAATGCTCTTCTAAGATGATTATCTTTTTATTACAAAAAAGCTAAAAAAAAAAGTTATTATCAAATATAAAAACTGGGATAAAGGTGATAAATGTGTTTAATTAATCTCAAGCCATTTGTTGGTGTAGGCTGGGTTGTCAGTAGAAATGGGAAGATGAACTGGTTTGCATTGAACCGCCGACATTTACGAATACATCAAAAGAGAGAAAATTAGCGGCCCATCCGTTCTTATCTCGTATCGATTTAATTAAATGTTCATGTATTTTAACAAAATGATTAAACGTAAAAAAATACCCAACTTGTCTTTTCAGGATTTTGGCCAAATTCAAGCACTTTTTAAGGACTTTCAAGATACATTTTCCAGTTTTTCCAGTACCTTTGAAAAGGCGAAAACCAGTGTGAATCAATCCATAGCCTTTATGTTTGAGATCACCAAATGCTGTCTATCGGAAAAATACGGAAAATCTGCTAAAACCTAAGCCTAACATTGAACCAGCAGTTATCATTAACTGAATGGGGCATAGAAAATGAAGCAGTGTTTCTGTTAACTATTCAATGTCGTTGGTGTTTGCAAACGTGTCTCCATTTGTGTTGTTTTTCAAATGTCTTGTTCTTTTTCTTAATTACAGCACTCAAAGACATCGAATAGCACGGATTGATTCACACCGTATTTGTGCTTGCAAACTGCATAATGTGATATAAAAACACGCACCCTCAAAATGTCAATTTCACTCATTTATTAACAAAATAGTTCCACATTAATATAAGGATAACAAATTAAAGGAAAATATTTTGTTTCACAACACCTCAGTCACCTTTCATTAAGCACATCTAGCCTTACAACTGTGGCTATGATAACAAATCGATTTTTAGTTGATGGAAGTTCTTAACCTTATAATTTATCATTGACAAACGCTCGCTTTTTTTCCTTTCATAGCTCGTAATAACTGTCCGTAATAAACATGTAATCTAGCGCTGATCTCACAGTTTAGGTCTAGTATGTACCAAAAGGTTAGAAAACAAAACTTTAGCTAACGTTAGTTTATTTGTAGGGCTAGTAATCTCTGTGGCTTACCTTTCATATGACTCGAGAGAGCCGACTCTCCAAAGGCAAAAAGCTGAATTTCCTTTTTGCATACTTTTATCTAAAGTTTGGATTTGTCATTTTCCATCCAATGTTCAATAAAACGACAACCTCCCGGCATGATGGACCAATGCACCACTGTTCTTTTGGGGGCGACACAGAGCCGTATATATGGCTCTGGCATGACAACAACCTAATGTAAGGGCTCGTGCAAAGCCAACAGATCAAGCGTGTAGCTTTCATTTTTAAGGAAGCTTATTTTATCTTTTTCCATTTTATAATTAGCTTAATGAGTCAGACTGCCGAGAAATATGATGAACACGTCCAAGCATTTACAAGCACTTCATCCAAAATTCAAGCATTTTTCAAACCTTGAAAACACAACATTAAAATCCAAGCATTTTCAAGGTTTAAGCACTCGTACGAACCTTGCTTTTATAACTTCCTTTTAGGCCTGCACCAATCTTGAAATATCTGTATTTAGCATGTTTGTCAATAAATTGGGACTGTCCTAAATGAAAATATGTTAGTCATTGTCAATTCAGCAAGGACATTTTATAATTGTTTTGCAGCTGACTTAGAGTGGCCCTATTATGCAAAACCAACTTTTGTTACCTCTTGGTACCTGCTGTTGTGTATTTGGGATCTGCATAAGTCCCAAAACTTTGAAGTCAAACCTTGGAGGCATTGTGCAGATGTTTATATAACTATTTTGTATATTTCCCCCAAACGAGCTGTTTGAAATGTACACAATTGGTAACGTCACAGATTGGGAAAACCGTCAGCGGATTATCAGAGTGCCTTGCGCACGTCTGCCATTGTAGTCCGCGCTGTAGTCAAGCTCTTTCTTTTTGGTTATCCTTTTATTGTGGGGCGGACTGGCTCGTACGTGCACATGCATCCTCTACTGTTGCCATTTCTAATATATAGTAGTGTATAGTTCTCACTTATATTTGTCAGTGGACTATGGAAGTGCTAGAAGCTGCCCATAAATTGGGCAGGGAGAAGATGCAGTCACAGTGGAGGCACGTAAAAAGAACCACCACAAAACAGCTCATCCTGAAGAGACAGTCAGAAGGGTCTGTAAAACAAAATCAATGCAAAAATTTGACCAAAGAACCATAATTTTATGTTACGTAAATGGAAATGTCTTGAATGTAGAAAAAAATTATGATAATATGAACCCTTTAAGATGCTGATTAAAACACATTCAATTGATTGATTTGTTTTATTGTCTGCTATCGTTTTTTTTTTAGTTTAACATTTTTCGTATTTATTATATATGTTTACAGTATCCCAACACCGCACATAACCGCCCAGAGTGCAATATCAGTGTGCTAAATGTAGGTTGTGTTGTCTAGATCACATATATATATATATATATATATATATATATATATATATATATATATATATATATATATATATATATATATATATATATATATATATATATATATATATATATATATGTAGTCAAGGTTTCTGTGGTTTATCTGTTACACAATACTCAAACCCGGGGTAGAGCGGAATATACGTTAGATCAGGAAAAAACACAAGAGGCTATATCATCCCTACAAGCCTGTTTCACAGGTTTCCTTGCTCGTCAAAATCCCCTGACGAGCAAGGAAACCTGTTAAACAGGCTTGTAGGAATGACATAGCCTCTTGTGTTTTTTCCTGACCTAACATGTATATATATACATATATATGGAGATGATGGGGTAGATCCCCCCCCCCCCCCCCCAAAAAAAAGGGGGGGGGGAGCTCCAGTGGATCTACATGGCCTGGGCATGGAACTATGGAGGGCAAGCTGTTGTCCACGCACCCTCAAAATGTCAATTTCACTCATTTATTAACAAAATAGTTCCACATTAATATAAGGATAACAAATTAAAGGAAAATATTTTGTTTCACAACACCTCAGTCACCTTTCATTAAGCACATCTAGCCTTACAACTGTGGCTATGATAACAAATCGATTTTTAGTTGATGGAAGTTCTTAACCTTATAATTTATCATTGACAAACGCTCGCTTTTTTTCCTTTCATAGCTCGTAATAACTGTCCGTAATAAACATGTAATCTAGCGCTGATCTCACAGTTTAGGTCTAGTATGTACCAAAAGGTTAGAAAACAAAACTTTAGCTAACGTTAGTTTATTTGTAGGGCTAGTAATCTCTGTGGCTTACCTTTCATATGACTCGAGAGAGCCGACTCTCCAAAGGCAAAAAGCTGAATTTCCTTTTTGCATACTTTTATCTAAAGTTTGGATTTGTCATTTTCCATCCAATGTTCAATAAAACGACAACCTCCCGGCATGATGGACCAATGCACCACTGTTCTTTTGGGGGCGACACAGAGCCGTATATATGGCTCTGGCATGACAACAACCTAATGTAAGGGCTCGTGCAAAGCCAACAGATCAAGCTTGTAGCTTTCATTTTTAAGGAAGCTTATTTTATCTTTTTCCATTTTATAATTAGCTTAATGAGTCAGACTGCCGAGAAATATGATGAACACGTCCAAGCATTTACAAGCACTTCATCCAAAATTCAAGCATTTTTCAAACCTTGAAAACACAACATTAAAATCCAAGCATTTTCAAGGTTTAAGCACTCGTACGAACCCTGCTTTTATAACTTCCTTTTAGGCCTGCACCAATCTTGAAATATCTGTATTTAGCATGTTTGTCAATAAATTGGGACTGTCCTAAATGAAAATATGTTAGTCATTGTCAATTCAGCAAGGACATTTTATAATTGTTTTGCAGCTGACTTAGAGTGGCCCTATTATGCAAAACCAACTTTTGTTACCTCTTGGTACCTGCTGTTGTGTATTTGGGATCTGCATAAGTCCCAAAACTTTGAAGTCAAACCTTGGAGGCATTGTGCAGATGTTTATATAACTATTTTGTATATTTCCCCCAAACGAGCTGTTTGAAATGTACACAATTGGTAACGTCACAGATTGGGAAAACCGTCAGCGGATTATCAGAGTGCCTTGCGCACGTCTGCCATTGTAGTCCGCGCTGTAGTCAAGCTCTTTCTTTTTGGTTATCCTTTTATTGTGGGGCGGACTGGCTCGTACGTGCACATGCATCCTCTACTGTTGCCATTTCTAATATATAGTAGTGTATAGTTCTCACTTATATTTGTCAGTGGACTATGGAAGTGCTAGAAGCTGCCCATAAATTGGGCAGGGAGAAGATGCAGTCACAGTGGAGGCACGTAAAAAGAACCACCACAAAACAGCTCATCCTGAAGAGACAGTCAGAAGGGTCTGTAAAACAAAATCAATGCAAAAATTTGACCAAAGAACCATAATTTTATGTTACGTAAATGGAAATGTCTTGAATGTAGAAAAAAATTATGATAATATGAACCCTTTAAGATGCTGATTAAAACACATTCAATTGATTGATTTGTTTTATTGTCTGCTATCGTTTTTTTTTTAGTTTAACATTTTTCGTATTTATTATATATGTTTACAGTATCCCAACACCGCACATAACCGCCCAGAGTGCAATATCAGTGTGCTAAATGTAGGTTGTGTTGTCTAGATCACATATATATATATATATATATATATATATATATATATATATATATATATATATATATATATATATATATATATATATATATATATATATATATATATATATATGTAGTCAAGGTTTCTGTGGTTTATCTGTTACACAATACTCAAACCCGGGGTAGAGCGGAATATACGTTAGATCAGGAAAAAACACAAGAGGCTATATCATCCCTACAAGCCTGTTTCACAGGTTTCCTTGCTCGTCAAAATCCCCTGACGAGCAAGGAAACCTGTTAAACAGGCTTGTAGGAATGACATAGCCTCTTGTGTTTTTTCCTGACCTAACATGTATATATACACATATATATGGAGATGATGGGGTAGATCCCCCCCCCCCCCCCCCCCCCAAAAAAAAAGGGGGGGGGGGAGCTCCAGTGGATCTACATGGCCTGGGCATGGAACTATGGAGGGCAAGCTGTTGTCCAGGCAGCAAGCCCCCCCCCGCCCCCTCTCCGTGTGGCTGATGGATCCAAGGGAACGATGAGTGTTGATACAGCTTGGTACCAGCGACGCCGCAAGAGTTGCCGGAATGACAATCGTGATGCATCATGATCCGGATATAAATCGCACCTAATCGAATCGTCAAAAAATAGAGATGTCCGATAATGGCTTGTTTGCCGATATCTGATATTTCGATATTGTCCAACCCTTAATTACTGATTCCGATATCAACCGATACCGATATGTACAGTCGTGGAATTAACAGTCATTGCAAATTGCCTGTTTTTTATCCGGCAGAGACACTTTAAAATAATCCCAAACCATAGACATGGTGTCGTTAGTCAGTCACCGAGCGAGCTCGCTTGTTAGCCACGGCTACAGCACCGGCAACAACACACTCTTGTTTTTGTTATGCTGCGCTCGCGGCGATTTGATGAGGTCATCAAGCGTCGCCAGTAAACCTCTTATGCTGCAGTCATCAACTCCTGTGTTGTGTGTGGGAGAGGGGAGAGGGGAGAGGGGAGAGGGGAGGGGCTGCTTACTGGGAGACGCAACTGCTCTGTACTTCTCCCTACATCAGTGTACCACTCCGTACAGCGGCATTTTAAGAAGTCATACATTTTACTTTTTGAAACCGATATCGATAATATCGGCATGCCGATATTATCGGACATCTCTAATCTTAAATGTATCGTATCAAGTAGATCAGGTAGTCAGTGCCCATGACAAGTGAAGTATTCATACCCACTACCTTGTCCTGTAGACCCACCCGTAGCACTCACTGGGTATCTTCTACAAAGATAGTATTTACAGCAGTGGCGTGCGGTGAGGTTAATGTCTGGTGAGGCACGAGGCCGCACGACTGCATCATCACAGTCAGATTTACAAACATATGAACCTGCAGTGCAGGTGTACCTAATGTTGCGTCCCTGCGGTCGTTCGCGGCTCCTGCAGCGCGAGCATTGTTGTTTTTGCACTTTTTGGCTTCTTGTTAAGTGACTTTTTTTGGGTGGATTCGGTCTTGATACGTGGAGGGTTTGGGTGTGGGCTTTGGTTGGTGTGGCGCTCCCGTCAGGTGGTGCATTCTGCGGCGGGAGTGTTAACCGGCACCAGGAGGCGGGGTTATGAGACGAGCCTCACACAGTGTGTCTTGGCAGCAGATTTATGATCGCTCAGCACTAAAAATATGTTACACACATACAGTTGTTGACAAAATACACTGTACATTATATACCTCAGCTAACTAAACTATGGAAATGTATAATATAATTCATATAGCAATACAGTCTCACTGCACAGCAGGCCAGCAGTTAGCCGAGTCATTGCGCAATCCATGGTGAGGCACAAGTGCCTCAACTGGCTGCTGATCACCGCACCGTCTCCTCAGTATTTGAACGGCAAATGTGAAAATAAAAATAAAAATAATCTAAAACTGGTGAAGTTAAATGGAAAATAACTTTAGTATAATCACTGGATAGGGACGGCGTGGCGAAGTTGGTAGAGTGGCTGTGTCAGCAATCGGAGTGTTGCTGGTTACTGGGGTTCAATCCCCACCTTCTATCATCCTAGTCACGTCCGTTGTGTCCTTGGGCAAGACACTTCACCCTTGCTCCTGATGGCTGCTGGTTAGCGCCTTGCATGGCAGCTCCCGCCATCAGTGTGTGAATGTGTGTGTGAATGGGTGAATGTGGAAATACTGTCAAAGCGCTTTGAGTACCTTGAAGGTAGAAAAGCGTTATACAAGTGTAACCCATTTATCATTTATCATTTATACAACAATTTAATATATATTTTTTTCTTTTTACTTTTTTTTTTCTTTCCATGATGGCATGGCCTCTAGTGACTGCACGCCACTGATTTACAGCGGTCCCTCGCCACATCACGCTTCAAATATCGAGGCTTCACTCCACCCGATTGTTTTCCAAGTATATTCTACACAATTTAGCCAAAAGTAAGTGTTGAATTAAGTCATATGTATTGCAGTGTAGTATTTGTCTTATTTTATATTATTATGCTGTGGCGATCGAGGTGGTCACAAAGCAGAACTTTTTGCTTCCATGTTAAGGAAACCATAATAACAGGCTGAGAATCAGTGCAGTCAACAGAGGAAGCCAGAATGAAACCAAAATGGTGTGTGTCACGGTCCTCACTTGTGTTTGTGGCAGTTATTACTACTCTGTCATTGACGTACTGCACACATATAATGCGACAAAGACTGTGTGATACATTGTGGGAAGATTTACGTTATTTTGTCAGATTATTTGTTAAGACCGAAACAAGCAAACACCAGCAATGTTTGTGTGCATGAGGGCGAATAGTATTTGGAAATAAATTGCTAACGGCTGCTGCAGAAGAAATACGACAAGAATTTTCCTTGATTCCAGTCCAGGCACTCCTCTTTGAAGAGTTGTCACTGCACTGTGTACAATCAACGCACCGTGTCACTTAGCCCCCAGATAACTGATGTTCTACTCCTCTCATAACTAGGAGCTATCAGTCTGAGACGTGTGCTTGTATCTTTCCTCTCCTCTCCAGTAAATTATAGCTTAGAACCTCAAGATAATTTGATGCTTTCCTGTGCCCTCCATCCCTCTTTTCTTCTCCTTTGCCCTTCATTTCCTCCTTTTCTTCTATTAATTTTAGAAATGTGCAGACTGTCGGCACTATTAGGAACTAACTCTTGCTAGATGAAATATGTGCCCTTATGTTCCGGTGGGATAAGGTTGTTTGATGGCTCATCTTGACGACATGCAATATTTTTGATCGGTGTTGGGGGAATGTGGGAAAAAAAATCAGTTGCCAAAGTAATATTCAAAAGAGATTTAGCGAGAACAATATTGGTCCCTATTATGCTAAATTGACTTGTTTAATGATCATGTGTCCCTAGAGCCTGTTTATGAGCAGCAAACATTTTTATAGAAACATCTATTATAACAGAAGAGGCGCTTTTATAGAGGAACAGCGCTTTTTTGGTAATGTTTGCCTATCATTCACAATCCCTATGAGACAAGATTACACATCTTTCTATGTTTTTGCATTCTGAAAAGTAAAAAAAAAAATGCTTGTAAGAGGCGGCTAACAATGTAGCCAACGGAGTATAATCCTTAAATGTAAGGCCTCTTAAAAAAACACCCAAAAAACTCCATTAAAATGTTATATACAGTACAGGCCAAAAGTTTGGACACACCTTCTCCTTCAATGCGTTTTCTTTATTTTCATGACTATTTACATTGTAGATTGTCACTGAAGGCATCAAAACTATGAATTAACACATGTGGAGTTATGTACTTAACAAAAAAAGGTGAAATAACTGAAAACATGTTTTATATTCTAGTTTCTTTAAAATAGCCACCCTTTGCTCTGCTTTGCACACTCTTGGCATTCAAGAGGTAGTCACCTGAAATGGTTTTCACTTTACAGGTGTGCTTGAAGCTCAATGAGAGAATGCCAAGAGTGTGCAAAGCCGAAATCAGAGCAAAGGGTGGCTATTTTGAAAAAAATAGAATACAAATCATGTTTTCAGTTGTTTCACCTTTTTTTTGTTAAGTACATAACACCAAATGTGTTCATTCATAGTGTTGATGCCTTCAGTGACAATCTACAATATAAATAGTCATGAAAATAAAGAATAGGCATTGAATGAGGAAGTTGTGTGTCCAAACTTTTGGCCTGAACTGTACATGCTGTAAGTATACAGTGTATGTAATGGACTAAAAAGCATTTCATGATAACATGTATTAGTTGCAGTATGTTGGCCATTATAAGCATTATCATAACTTGTTTCTTGGGCGCGTGGATTTCACAGAGTGCATAGCAATGAACGCTACTTCCATCAACAACACATACCACTATTTATAGCAGACTTTGTGAGAGACAATGACTTCTTTGAGACAAATAATGATCCAGAACCTTATTTTAGTTGGCCCGTTTACATTGCACACCAAATCTGTTTTTTCCGCCTACAAGTGACAGAGATCTGATTATTTTTTTTGCCTCTCCAAACGCTCCAAAGTGCTTCAAATCTGATCTTTTCGCATCCGATTTAGGTCACATCAGGAGGGAGTCCAAATCCGATTGGAATCTGATCTTTTCAAATGTGACTTCAGTCTAAACAGCAATGTGACTTGAATTTTGGTACTTTTCCGTCAGCTTTGGGCGAGCTGTGTCCTTCGTGTGCACGGGGAAAGACGCAGCCTGACAGCGGATACTTCATCCCAACATCCGGTTTCAGTGAGCAACGTCTATTTTTCGAAAACCAAATTTTCGGTGCCTCACTAGTCAATAATGCGCAAATATGGCTATTTGTAATATGTAATGTTACACAGTGCCCCTCGGTGGTGGTTTAAGGAAATAATTCCAGAAAGAAACGCCCCCATTTTCTATTGGCTGTCAATGTCACCTGATAAAGGTCGAAGGTCAGAGCAGCCATCTTTTTTTTTCCATTTTTGTGTAATACAATGTGTTACAAACATTTCCCTCTGAAGCTTTGCATCATCGTTGTTAAGCTTTGAAGAAGCTGTGTTTGTAAGTGTACCCAAATGATTACATGGTGTATACTTGCTACAATATATAAGTTAAGTTAAAGTACCAATGATTATCACACACACACTAGGTGTGGAGAAATTTGACCCATCCCCTTGTTCATCCCCTGGGAGGTGAGGGGAGCAGTGGGCAGCAGCAGTGTTTGGTGATTTAACCCCCAATTCCAACCCTTGATGCTGAGTGCCAAGCAGGGAGGTAATGGGTCCCATTTTTATAGTCTTCGTCATGACTCGGCCGGGGTTTGAACTCACAACCTACCGATCTCAGGTCGTACACTCTAACCGCTAATGCTAAAAGTTAACATTCTATTATGTATGCAACATAACTGCTAATTTTGCTATGTATTTTGATTCAATGTGAACATTGATCAAACATTCTGTCCATATAAGAACAATTTTTTTGTATGTCTTTCAGTTTCACAATATAAAGAGTCTTCTGGCGTGTAAACTTTCTGACAAAGACCAATAGTAAACAGCTTTTAAATTACTTCAACGTCTACGTCATCATTCCCTCTAATGCCAAGGACCAGTGTTAATCACTTCGTGCAGCCATGTACGCAGGGGACAGAATATAATATATGTGATATATTTTGATTCCAAAGAAATAGCGATTGTTAAAAGATCAGAACTGACACTGTAACCAATGTTCTCTCTAATGTTTCATGTGTGTGAGCAAACGCACAAACACCCTGAGCATTCAGTGGAATACAGATGTGCACACTGTGGTCATACCAGCAGCACATTTGTCTCAAACCTGACATAACAATTTAAATGTCTTATTATTATAATCAAGTGACAGTAGTCAATTTCAAGAGATTATTTTCTAATATATGTGATTTGGCCCACTTATATATTGTTGTTTTTTTTAATCAGCTATGAACTATAGTATTTTATGCCTGGTTGGGGGTCCTGCTTTGGAAAGATTGTGTACCGTTTTCAGAGATCACATTTAGTTCCCCTTAAAACATTCACATGTTGCATGAGATGAAGTGTTTATTAACTTTCTGTCCGTAAAATAAATATTTTTATTAGCAATTATGTAGTCCTGTAACATCATTTCATGATTAATATCCAAAAAATAACATTCTTAACAAATGACGGTAGAATAAGCACACTGATTGAGGAGACATAGTAAAACGACCTGAAATTTACACTTTACGTGTAGTGTTGGAGTTGTCCAACTTTTTGTGTGGCCTTAAACGCACCAGTGGCTAATTGCCATAGTGTATGTGTTGGTGCAGGTGAGAGAGAGAGCAAGCGGCTGCTGTTGATATAACAGATCACAAAGAGTTGCTCTTGGCTTGGTTTGTACGGTAGACAATGACCAGTTTTGCTAGATAAAAGTATTTTACACATTGTTTTGGTGTGGTTATGGCCGACAAACAATTTCGCAAAATAAAGGGACCGATGGAATTCCTGTCCTCCTTTAAGTGTCTCCACAGACGTTACAATAATTTAAGTGTTGACAAACATTGTTTTATCTGTTGTGGCCGCCTTTCGTCACCTGTTACTGACAGTTGCATTGCAAAATCCTACAAAACAAACGATTTGTTTATTTTGTTTAGAGTGGGATTAAATTTTTTGCGCGGCATAGATTTGCTGTGCGCAGAGGACGCGTGAGCAGTGCACAATTGCGCAGGTGCGCACCTTAGAGGGAACGTTGACTGTAACGTATTTGCTTACAAGTGAGTTGAAAAATAAAGCTAACGTTGATCCACGCTGATGTCCATGCCTCCTCCACTTAACAGCCAATAAAAGATTAGAACCCTTCCAATTATATTACACTATATGTATACATTCATACATTATATAACTTCAATTTATTTTCACGTTAAAAAAAACAATATTTTTTAAGGTGTGGCGACCATATCTATGGTGGCAGCTTTTATTTTATTTTGTAGTAGTAGCAACTTCCTTGTTCATTTACGGAATCCAGTCAACTTTCTTTGTATTCATTTTATCAAACTGCGCATGCAAGTGACGTCGAGGCCACATTGGGGCCACATTAGGGCTTTTGCATGTTTATACTGCAGTCTGACAAATATCACATTTTACTTGCAGTTTAAACAGTCACCTGGAAAAAAATATAATTTCGAAAAAATCCGATTTGAGAAACTTTGAGCCTGAATAAGCAGATCCAGCCATCATGTAGCACTAGTGCTAAGTGCTAAACAATAAATACTAAATAAGAACATAACAAAACAGTTACCTACAATGTCCGCTCTCACTGGGATGCCGACTGATGGGATAGTTGTATCTTTCAGCACTGGATTTGTGTTCCCTGTTTAGATGATCCCCACTATTTAGGTCAAAATGTTTGGATAAAATAAAGATCATGCTGCATCTTTCTAGTGATGTCTTTCAAAGTTCTACTATACAAGTGCAAGGCGTGTTTCATAATTTAGCATTAACTTTTACAAACTTACAGCATCAGCTCAGTTCGGTTCATTTCCCCTTTAAAGTTCTGGGTTTTCATGACACTATACTAATAATAATAATACATTTTACTCACAAAGCGCCTTTCTAGGCACTCAAAGACACCGTACAAAAACAAAACAATAAAATCAATTATATAAAAACCACAACAACAACAACAAAGATAGATCAAATTTACAGTGAATAAGCAGTCAGGAATAGGTGTGTTTTGAGGCTTGATTTAACGAGGGAAATTGAGTCCATATTGTGAAGATCTGGTGCTAGCCAGTTCCAAGTATGAGCGGCTGAGCGGCTGAGTGGCTGAAGGCTCGGGCCCCAATGTTGGACAGTTTATATAAGGTGACAGTGAGATGGACGGATGACGAGGATCTTAAGGAACGTGAGGACTTGGCGACATGGAGCAGGTCAGAGAGATATGACAGGGCAAGGATATGGATACCTTTGAAAGTGAGGAGAATTATTTTAAATTGGATACGATGTATGATGGGTAGCCAGTGGAGTTGCTGCAAAACGGGGGTGATGTGCTGAATTGAAGGGGTTCTGGTGATTATCCGGGCAGCAGAGTTATGGAGAAGCTGAAGTTTGTAAAGGGAGACCAAACAGGAGAGAGTTGCAGTAGTCCAGGCGAGAGGTGACAAGGCTATGAACCAGTATGGAAGCAGTATAGGAATGGGCGAAGGCGATTACTATTGCGTAGATGGAAGTAAGCAGACCGGGTAATGTTGTTTATGTGAGCTTGGAAAGAAATTGTAGAGGATGACACCCAGACTCTTAACTTGGGAGGAGGGTGAGACAGAGGAATTGCCGAGAGTGATGGACAAGCTGTTGGTTTTGGCTAGAATGGATTTGGTAACGACGAGTAAGATTGCGTTTTTTTACTGATGAGTTGGAAGAAATTCTATGAGAACCACTGCTTGAGTTCATTGAAGCAGTCAGTAAGGGAAGGAGGAGGAAGAGAATCTGTGGGTTTGGTAGAGCGGTAGAGCTGGGTGTCATCCGCATAACAGTGAAAATGTATTTTAAATTTATGAAAAATATTGCCAAGAGGTAGAATGTAGATGATGAAAAGGACACAGCCCTGGGGTACACCAGAGGAAACGGGACACAGAGGGGATTTGGATGAACGGAGTTGAAGAAACTGAGTGTGGTCGGAGAGATATGATCTAAATCCGTGGGACAAAGGTTATAAAAATTATTTGGATCTGAGACAGATTTTTTCAGAATTGGTGTTATGGCTGCTGTTTTGAAAGCTGAGGGAACAAAACTAGTGGTGAGTGAAGAATGCATGATATTAGTAATGAGATGGATCAGTGAGGGGAGGCTGACTTTCACCAAAGCAGTTGGGAGGGGATCTAAAAGACAGGTGTATGGCTTGGATCAACGGACAAGTGCAGTGATGTCCAACTGAGGCCCCGTTTACACTAAGGTTATCCAGGGTAAATCACACCTAACCTTGTCCACACACAACAATGCCACCGTTTAAGACCCCTCCCCCCTCCAGCCGCCGGCGCAACGAGACCTAGTATGCATGCGCGGAAAATGCACACGCGTAGTCATCTCCAGTGTTGCTGTGTGTGCAAGTTCTTAAATGTAACTTATCTGAACAATATCCAGTGTTCTGGTATTTCAATTAACTGGAATCCAGTGTGCTGTGGGGCCCTATTGTAGTGAATCACACCTGAGCCGTCATAAATTAATCAAATCTTTATTAGACACATAAACAATGTGATTTAGAACATTTTACATCAATCAAACTAGGGATCTAGATATCTGTTCAGGACACTCCTCACTCTTTTGCCTTCACCTTCATTGTCCATTCCTTTTTGGTGACTATATACCCTGGACCTAGACGTTGAGTCCGCGACATACATGGCGGACAATAACTGATACAGTCTGCTTTGCCAGTCCAAATGCATTCGCCGTTTTCCTCGACGGCCAGGTAATACAAAGCACACGCTATCTTTTTTATCACATCCACGGGAGCTCACATTCTCGTTGTCTCTCCTTCGACAAATGGACAAAGTTTTTCGCTAAGTAGAAACACAGCTGACCCGGCCGGACATTCGAAAGTTCTCTTGCCGTCTGAGAAGTGTTGTATCCAAAATAGCTGCAATCGCTTTCTCTTAAGGTATTCATGTGTGATTTCCACAAGCGTCTGTACATGTAGAAGGAGGAGAAACACGGGCATGTCTGGATGACTCGCCTTCATATTTCCAGTGGTTAGCTCCGAGTTACGAAACCGCTTTATTGTGAAGCTGGCTGTGGCTTGTTCTTTCTGATGTCACTTCCTGTGTGGGCGTGGTCTTTCTGGCTTCACTTCCTCTCCGAACTCAGTTTGTAAACGATCAATGAGTCCATACAAAGCTAAGTGCCGGAGATTCAAGAAATACACGGCTGACTTACCCGTGTAAAAATTAAACGCTGGTTTAGTGTGGCTGAAACTGGGCTTAGGCTAAATAATTATTTGTTTAAGGGGTTAAACGACTTAGTGTAGACATGGCCTGAGAAGGCAACTACAAAAAGAATGGATAAGGGAGGGAGGCAGGGAGTACTGTGGCTGAGGGGAAGAAAAAGGAAGTTGTTGGTGAATCTGGGTGATTTTGGAATTGAAAAATTGCATAAGGGTACAACAAAAAACAGATGAGTCCATATGAGAGGGAGTGAATGCGGTGGATTTGTAATTTTGGCAACAAGAGAAAAAAGTGTTTTGTAATTTCCTTCATTAGAACTCATTAAAAATGTGTAGTAGGATGCTTTTGTGTTGTTCAGGCAGTCTTTTGTAATGTTGAAGGTGTTTGTCCTTGTGTATTGTGAGTCCAGTTTTTTTGGTCGAGACGTTCAAGTTGGCGCCTATTGGTTTTCAATTTGCGGCATGTGGGAGTAAACCATGGTGCAGAGTTGGTGAAAGAGACAGTTATGTTTTTCACTGGAGCCAGCATGTCAAAAAGATGATGCATATTATTGTTGTTAGTAGGGGACCAGTTCATCGGGAAAGAAAAAATAGTCTGTGTCAGGTTTAAACACTGATGACATCTATTAAACAGACAAGAAGCAAGGAATCATGCAGAGACAGAGTTAAATTTTGCTCAATTGAGGAGAGACGTTTTTTGGGCTGTACTCTAGTTACAGATCCAAACTACGCTCTAAAGTCCAGCCCACGTGCAACCTCTATTTATTTAGGAGTTGGACACAATATATGACTATTCAAGTAATGCAAATGTGCTGACACTCGTGATATCGCCCTGTCTCTGCTTTGTCTGCGTCACGCCACTCGATGTTCGGCAGTCAGCAGACCGATTCTGGAAACAAACACTGATACGAGCGAGACTGGCTTTGCACAAATAGAAAAAGTACAACTTTAGCACAATTGATGATAACTATAGCAACGGCCCTTAAGCATAAGAGTTGTGCGATAATATATACATAATTATTCTAACAGGCTGTTAGAGCGTCAGAGTTGATGTCCTTGGTAATTGCCAGGTAATAATAGAAAAACTTAATTTGACAGTTAAAGATACTAGCAGGTGATCAGAGTAGGGTAGTGAAATGAAAGTTGCATTTACAACATTTACACCTGAACAGCAAACTAAATCAAGTGTGTGTCCTTTATAGTATAGGGAAGTTGATGCACTGATACAAACCAAAGCTTTAGAGACAGGATGAAAAATCACTGGAGATTTTATTATTAGTGCTGTCCATGTGAAAATTAAAATCCCCCAACTGTACAATATTAGGGGAAAGTGAAGAAAGATGAGTGAGAAAAGCAGAAAAATCACTTATTTTGGTGATCGGTACAGAGCAGCTATGATTTTTGGAGTAGGTCCAGATAGTTGCAAGACTGTGGATTCAATGGAGCAGAAGGCGGGAGAAGATACCGGTGAGACTCTCCACTTCTCGCGTTAGATCATTGTGAGACCTCATTTCCAACCGGTGGCGAGGTTTGGAACTGTAACAAACCCGGGAGGAGTCGCGTCGTTAAGGTCCGTTAAATCATTGAGGTGTTGCCTTGTTTCTGTTAGGCAGATAAAGTCCAGTTTTTGGTCATTAAGGAGATCTTGGATGAGATGACATTTGCTCGTGAGTGAGTGGATGTTAAGAAGACCGAAGTTGGCATTAGCGCTGTAATTTTGATGTCTTGGGTTACCCGACCTAACTAGGCAGGCTAACACTTTGTGTACCCACCATTTCACAACGGACATATTCAGAGGGACAAAAACTGGCTTTGCTACACATTTTAAACTACATTTCTCTGCCAACTATCCAACAATCAGCTGCAGATGTGGTAGCTGTAAGTTTTGTTGATCATACAGTGTTACCTCAACTTAAAACAGCCCCAACATATGAGTATTTTGAGATAAGAGCTGTCTCTTGGCTAATAGTTATGCTTTAAGTTGCAAGCAAAAATTAGTTTGTGTAGCAATTTTGCCACTGTGAACCCCGTGATCTCCGCCTGAAACCTGTCTTACTCGTAAGCATTAGCTATGTTTTCCAACCATTGTAAGGTGGGTGTGAAGGCTACGTTGATTGTCAGTACAATGGTTTTGAGTTAAGAGCTCTGTCACAGAACCAAGTTGACCTACTGTAAAAAGTACAACATGGACCCTTTACTTCGCCTCAGCAATCTCCCAATTTCGTGTAAAGATAGCACCCCCAGACTTTGAAATCATTGACACATATTTGACTGCACCAAATACAAATAATTCCAATAATGACAAGTTCAGTTATTTTTGGTTAATTATACCTATACCTGTAACATTGTACACTGTTTTTTGACATTAATAGCTGACAACCTACAGCATCTATTTTTTTTAATGCTGATGATATAAATGAGATCAGAACCCCAATTATAATTATATTTTCTAACGCTTCTTCAAAACTACCTACGGATAAGTTATCAGGCTGTAAGAACACTGTCCTATTAAAACAGTCTTAAGTGGAGACTACAGTTCAGGAGTAGTGTCTGACATTTTAGTGCAGAAGAGAGCCCCGAAGGCCTCATATAGCATGATTGAATCTGAGTAATTAATCCATATAATTAAGAACAACCCATTCCAGTTGGGCCTTGTGGTGTGGTTACCAGTCACGTCAACAAAATCAAGATTTTCAGGATAAACTATGCGTTCAAGTTAAAGTAAATCTTAATTACAAATATTCATTTTAACAGTGGATTAAAGGCCCTTTCAGTTGTTGTCAAGTAAATGTGTCTTCCAACACCAGCTTCTTCACTGTATTCCCACGGTGCAGGAGGTGTTAGTGCAGCACTATCCTCCTGTCAGAAGAGACAGCACTGCCAGAAATAGAAGGTTCAGCTAGAATTAATTACACCAAATGTCATATGACTGAAGATTAAGAAGAGGACAACATGTCTTGCAGGGACGGTAAAACGAGAACGCCTTTATAATTAATAGTCACACTGGAAAATATTAAATAAAACAGAAGGTTGAGGAACATACAGTACTACTTATAAATGTTATGTTACAATAGTGTCAATGAGTGTGTATATAGCCACTTTTTTGTGGACTTTAGAACATAAAATTACTTTTTCATTTGGACAAAGGAATCCATTCTCATTAGGGACTTCCTACTGTCATGTAATATCAATGTAGCAGTGTGTCTGTGTACTCTTATTGCATCCCACAGTTCAAAAACATGCAGGATCAGTGGTAATAAATGTATGGTTGTTCTGTAGTTTTGTGGTAATCGCCTCAAATTTATTGTGTTATAGGTTGGCCTTGTCCTATGTTGAGATTTTAGGGATTTGTAAGTTAATGTAAAATGCCAGTCAGGACCAAAACTGTGCATTTAAAGCATACTTGCCAACCCTCCCGGTTTTACCGGGAGACTCCCGGAATCCAGTGCCTCTCCCGATAACCTCCCGGAAGACATTTTCTCCCGATAAACTCCCGGAATTCAGCTCCATGCGGACCTGAGTGGGGACAGCGGCGACAGTCTGTTTTCACGTCCGTTTTCCCACGATATAAACAGCGTGCCTGCCCAATCACGTTATAACTGTAGAATGATCAAGGGCGAGTTCTTGGTTTCTTATGTGGGTTTATTGTTAGGCAGTTTCATTAACGTCCTCCCAGCGCGGTAACAACACACAACAACAGCAGTCACGTTTTCGTCTACCGTAAAGCAGTCCGTCTGCCGTAAACAGCAAAGTTGTGACACTCTTAAACAGGACAATACTACCATCTACTGGATAGCCTCCGGAACACTGAAATTCAAGTATTTCTTTCATTTATATGTATAATAAAATAAATATATATAGCCATTTCATACATATATATATATATATATATATATATATATATATATATATATATATATATATATATATATATATATATATATATACGTATATATATATACGTATATATATATATGTATATATATATATATATATATATATATATATATATATATATATGTATGAAATACTCGAGTTGGTGAATTCTAGCTGTAAATATACTCCTCCCCTCTTAACCACACCCCCAACCCCCCACCCCCCACCTCCCGGAATCGGAGGTCTCAAGGTTGGCAAGTATGATTTAAAGCAGGGCCGGCCCGTGGCATAGGCCGTATAGGCAAATGCTAAGGGCGCCGTCCATCAGGGGGCGCCACGCCAGTGCCACAAATGTTGGAGGAAAAAAAAAAAAAAAGACAAAAAAAAAGTTGGTACTATTATTTCTAAATACATAAAATAATCTCACGTTAATTAAAATGCAAAGTAAAGCCTATTTAATAGAAATATTATTTGTTACAACATTACGCCCCCCCTCCCCCGGCACGGTGCGCCCCCTCTCTTCCCGTATCATGACTCTTTTTGGATGTCACCACATAAAAAAAATCAACACAAGATGTCAAAACGGCCAAAACTGTCAGGTGCCCAGGGGAGAAAAGAAGGGGAGAAACGAGAAAAAGACAGAGGTAGCAGGTAGGTAACGTTAGCCTACATGAAATTATTTGTCTGTTACAGAATGTGATAGTAACCTGTATTTTTAGCATTAAGCTAATGTTACATGATTCGGCAATTGCTAATCAATAAATAGCTAGTTCTGTTTTAACGTCGGGTTAATATTGTGGAGGGGGCTAAATTGTTATGGAAAATAATAATGTAACGTTAGGTAATTACAGTACTCCCTGGTGTACAGTAATTTGTAAGTCATTCTAGTTAATGCAATATTAAAAAGCACAAATAGAGAACTCTGTAGGATCCCCTTTTTTTGTAATATAGTTGTTATAGTCATACTGGTTTGATATCTTGTTTTGTGCAGTGCCTTATTTATATTGTATTTTTAATTTATTTTATGCAACTTGTTGACACGTTTTATTTTGTGTTTATGTATGTAAAAAATATTGTATTTCATATATTCATTTTTTGTATTAATGTATTTATCCATATTTTTTTTTATCTTGTTAACTATTCTGATTGTTAATTTGCTTTCTTTAAGTAAAAAAAAAGGTCAAAGACAAAGCTATTCGGTTTCTTGTGAGTATATACACTTCACTGCCGATGTGGGGGGGCGCCACCTAAAATCTTGCCTAAGGCGCCAGATTGGTTAGCCTGATTTAAAGTATAATTATTGTAAAAACCCTCATTGATAACCACACTTCAATAAACTCACGGACAGAGCTTAAATGCTAACATGAATAAAAGAGACATTAATGTCATTACCCATTGCAAAATATATTTCCTAATGTATACACTACACATTACTGTCTGTGAAACTAAGCTATTCAATTGTGTACATTCAACCTACAAGCTGTGCTCTCTTAGCAAAGAGTAATTGATCTATAGTTGGAGGAATAATGACATGGTGTATACAACAGGGAGGAAACTCACGTCACGTCACATAAACCGGAAAAGCACACCGTTTTGCCTTTATGTTCAACAATACCATGATAGGTATCATAATCATAATAATTTCGGTCACATTATTCGTGATATGAAAACTTCACATTGGTTAAAGTACCCATGAATGTCACACAAACACTGGGTGTGGTGAAATGATTCTCTGCATTTGACCCATCACCCTTGATCACCCCCTGGGAGGTGAGGGGAGCAGTGAGCAGTAGCGGTGGCCGCGCCCGGGGCAAAACATTTTGGACAGGTTGATCAAAGCAAACAATTTTGTTTGTTTAAATAACTATGTTCCTTCCAGGGTGCATCAATAGACCATTTACCGGTACTTTTATTTACTTTAGTTTATTTTTGACATTTTATAAAAGCTCTCTTTTGTTCTGGCTAACCGATGTGTGAGCAAACCACTCAGGGAGGAGGAGTAAGTGTCAATACCGATTACCTCATGCTGCTTAGTGGCTCACTGATATAAAAGTTACCTAGGATTCCAGTCCTGGCACAAAAATAGGTTCCCTTTTATTGATTTCAGTTTGTGTAAAGATGGAGTTGTTAATGTCTGTTTTGTGAGACAAATGTGTTGCACTTTTCCTTTGGCCAGGTGAATGTCATTCTACCAATGTGGTTTCTGTTGAAAAGTCTCCATTCCAATAGAGCAGTGGTTCTCAACCTTTTTTCAGTGATGTACCCCCTGTGAATTTTTTTTTTATTCAAGTACCCCCTAATCAGAGCAAAGCATTTTTGGTTGAAAAAAAGAGATAAAGAAGTAAAATACAGCACTATGTCATCAGTTTCTGATTTATTAAATTGTATAACAGTGCAAAATATTGCTCATTTGTAGTTGGTCTTTTTTTAACTATTTGGAAAAAAAGATAGGTTTTTATTTATATTTATAAAGGATTTTTGAATTGTTGCTACTTTTAGAATATTTTAAAAAATTCTCACGTACCCCTTGGCATACCTTCAAGTACCCCCAGGGGTACGCGTACCCCCATTTGAGAACCACTGCAATAGAGTATATATTTTGGTGTTTAGTTAATGTTATTATTATTGTTTCACTGCCTTTTGTTTAATTTGTTTTAAGTGTTTTTTCCATCATTATGGCGACTTGTCCAGGGTGTACCCCGCCTTCCGCCCGAAGCAGCTGAGATAGGCTCCAGCACCCTCCACGAACCTGAACGGGACACGCTGTACAAAATGGATGGATGAATGGATGTAGGAACCACAACTTTGCAAGTAAAAATAAATGTTGAAATGTTAAAAGGCCAGCCAAAGGACATGTTTCCAGTTTGTGTTTAATATCAGCGAGCATGTTTTTCTTTGTTTGGTGGAAAGTTGTACATTAAGTTGAGTTTTATGTAGTGTCGATGTAGTAAACTACTTTTGCTGTGTAGCATGTAATGTCGCTTGCTAGAATTCTCTGGGAAGAGCTTACCCTGTAGCTTAGCTCCAATTAATTAAGAGTACTGTTACTGATAGCTTATCTTACAAGATTTTCCAAGTAGCTTGTAAGAGTGCAGAAAAGTGCCATTACTGGTCTTCACCCACGTTCATCTTTGCCAAAATCAATCAATAAATCAAAGTTTACTTTTATAGCCCTAAATCACGAGTGTCTCAAAGGGCTGCACAAGCCACAACGACATCCTCGGCTCAGATCCCACATCAGGGCAAAAAAAAACTCAACCCAATGGGATGACAATGAGAAACCTTGGAGGGGACCGCAGATGTGGGCCAGCAGGAGATCATCTTGAGTGGAGACAGGTCAGTAGCGCAGAGACGTCCCCAACTGATACACAGATGAGTGGTCCACCCTGGGTCCCGACTTTGGACAGCTAGCGAATCATCTGTGGTCACCGAATCTGTGCCCCCCTCTCCTTCGTGGAGAGGGGGGCAGAGCAGAAAAAAACGGCAGATCAACTGGTCCATAAGGGGAGTCTATTTAAAGGCTAGAGTATACAAATGAGTTTTAAGATGGGACTTAAATGCTTTTACTGAGGTAGCATCTCTAACTGTTACCGGGAGGGCATTCCAGAGTACTGGAGCCCGACTAGAAAACGCTCTATATCCCGCAGACTTTTTTTGGGGCTCTGGGAATCACTGATAAGCCAGAGTTCTTTGAATGCAGATTTCTTGCCGGGACATATGGTACAATACAATCAGCAAGATAGGATGGAGCTAGACCGTGTAGTATTTTATATGTAAGTAGTAAAACCTTAAAATCACATCTTAAAGGCCTACTGAAATTATTTTTTTTTATTTAAACGGGGATAGCAGATCCATTCTATGTGTCATACTTGATCATTTTGCGATATTGCCATATTTTTGCTGAAAGGATTTAGTAGAGAACATCGACGATAAATTTACAACTTTTGGTCGCTGATAAAAAAAAGCCTTGCCTGTACCGGAAGTAGCGTGACGTCAACGGTTGAAAGGCTCCTCAGATTTCCCCATTGTTTTCAATGCAGCTAGAGCGATTCGGACCGAGAAAGCGACGATTACCCCATTAATTTGAGCGAGGATGAAAGATTCGTGGATGAGGAACGTTAGAGTGAAGGACTAGAATGCAGTGCAAGACATATCTTTTTTCACTCTGACCGTAACTTAGGCTACAACCTGGCTCATTGGATTCCACACTCTCTCCTTTTTCTATTGTGGATGACAGATTTGTATTTCAAACCACCTCGGATACTATATCATCTTGAAAATGAGAGTCGAGAACGCGAAATGGACATTCACAGTGACTTTTATCTCCACGACAATACATCGGCGAAACACTTTAGCTACGGAACTAACGTGATAGCATCGTGCTTAACTGCATATAGAAACAGACAAAATAAACACCTGACTGGAAGGATAGATAGAAAATCAACAATACTATCTAGGTTGCTTTCCAACCTGGCGAAGGTTAACAATGCTGTTGCTAACGACGCCATTGAAGCTAACTTAGCAAGCGGACCTCACAGAGCTATGCTAAAAACATTATCTATCCACCTACGCCAGCCAGCCCTCATCTGCTCATCAACACCCGTGCTCACTTGCGTTCCAGCGATCGACGGTGCGACGAAGGACTTCACCCGATCACAGATGCGGTCGGCGGCTCGGAGACGGAGGAAGTTAAGGTGAGTTCGGCGGCTAGCCCGTCTGCTATCCAAGTCAAAGTCCTCCTGGTTGTGTTGCTGTAGTCCGCCGCTAATACACCGATCCCACCTACAACTTTCTTCTTTGCAGTCTTCATTGTTCATTAAACAAATTGCAAAAGATTCACCGACACAGATGCCCAGAATACTGTGGAATTTTGAGATGAAAACAGAGTTTTTTGTAAAGGATTCAATGTGTCCGCATACTTCCGTTTCAACGATTGACGTCACGCGCATACGTCATCATACATAGACATTTTCAACCGGAAGTTTAGCGGGAAATTTAAAATTGCACTTTATAAGTTAACCCGGCCGTATTGGCATGTGTTGCAATGTTAAGACGGCGTGGCGAAGTTGGTAGAGTGGCCGTGCCAGCAATCGGAGGGTTGCTGGTTACTGGGGTTCAATCCCCACCTTCTACCATCCTAGTCACGTCCGTTGTGTCCTTGGGCAAGACACTTCACCCTTGCACCTGATGGCTGCTGGTTAGCGCCTTGCATGGCAGCTCCCGCCATCAGTGTGTGAATGTGTGTGTGAATGGGTGAATGTGGAAATACTGTCAAAGCGCTTTGAGTACCTTGAAGGTAGAAAAGCGCTATACAAGTATAACCCATTTATTTATTCATCATTTATCATTGATATATAAACTATCAGACTGCATGGTCGGTAGTAGTGGAATTCAGTAGGCCTTTAAGTGCACAGGAAGCCAGTGCAGATGAGTCAGTATAGGCGTAATATGATCAAACTTTCTTGTCCTTGTCAAAAGTCTAGCAGCCGCATTTTGTACCAACTGTAATCTTTTAATGCTAGACATAGGGAGGCCCGAAAATAATATGTAACAGTAATCGAGACGATACGTAATAATGATTTCAGCGTCGCTAGTGGACAAAATGGAACGAATTTTAGCGATATTACGGAGATGAAAGAAGGTTGTTTTAGTAACACTCTTAATGTGTGACTCAAACGAGAGAGTCGAGTCGAAGATAATACCCAAATTCTTTACCGAGTCGCCTTGTGTAATTGTTTGGTTGTCAAATGTTAAGGTGGTATTATTAAATAGGTGTCGGTGTCTAGCAGGACCGATAATATGATATACAACACCAAGCAATACAACACAAAGTTTGAGTATAACAGAACACAGAATGATAGAGTGACAACTTTATTATCTTTAGGTGTAGATACGAATGGTTATCTGACTGTGATTGATTGGTGAGCTCTCCAGAGTTACCCGCCGTATATCCACTGCTATTTAAGGTAGGCTTTAACTTATCATGCCTTGCACAGCATAACAAGAAGAGATGATGGATGCATGTTCGTTCTTTATTCTGTGTTGACAGCACTAAACATGTATTACTTCTCAAGTCAATCAAACCATCTTTAAATCTCATCTTTGTATCTATAGACGAGCAGTCGGATCAGCAGGCTGCTGCAGTGATTTGGCACTTGTCCTTGATGCCAAATGATCCATCTGCAGGTATCCTCTTGCTCGTTTTTTTTTTTTTTGCATTCCCCAGATGAGCAAAAGAGCCTCATTTACTCAGACTTCAAAGACACAGCCGAAATGTTCTCCCATATGACTTTGCCTCTCTGGGGTTGGGGGAAGGGCTGAGATTGTCTGCATTTCATTTGAAATTCCATCCAAACAGACTTTGATGATGTCTCAGTGTTTTACGTGCGTCAACTACATTAAACTGATAAAAAAAATATGCAAGTGTAGAACAAGGACTAGTTCTGATAGAAAACAAAAACTTTTGCTTCAAATAGTCTGATGAAATAATTATGCGTCAACCATACTGAAAGTAAAAAAAAAAAGTCTCGTTATTTGGGTATGTAATTGGCATGCAATAGTATTTGGTAAAATTTTAACATGTAACATGCCTTTTGAAAAGAAAAAAACAAACTTTTAAGTAATAAATACTGTTTCACAATAATTTCAAAATAGCATGTCTTACAAACAACTACATTAGTTTTTTGTAATAATGTATTAATATTGTATGACTTTTACCTTGGGAAGCAGACTAATGCATGTTTCCTACACTGATTGACAATCCAGGGTTGCCAAATCCCCATATTATCCCCTTATAATTAAAATGATTCCCGAGCGCAGCCACCACTGCTGCTCACTGCTCCACTCACCTCCAAGCTTCTCAATACTTATATGGATCAATGTTTGTTGTTTGTGGCTGCATGCACAGCAGCTGGCTGCAGCTTGTGTGACGCATGCTGTTCGCCGCATTGGCTGCCAAAAGTTAGGACATATATTTCTTAATGTGTTCTCTCTCTGATTTGGTTGTCTTCTTCTTTACACTAACATTCTTAGTTAGTTCCAGCGGTTGGAGGGAAGGATGTCGGTCTGTGAGCGGCGCTCAAAGGCGCACGTCAACTTTCTAACCAATATTTTTGTTTTTTTCTTGTGTAACAGAAGCATGAACCACAACTAAAACAATAAATTAACACTTTATTGCTCAAATGGCACAACCCTGTTATAAATATTACTTTAAATGAGAGCAAAAATGCTCATAACTCAGGGTATGCTCGCAATTTAAAGCATAAGAAAAAGCTGAGAGACAGCTCATATCGCACATTTTTCACAAGATAAGGTACTCGTAAGTTGTTGTACCACTGTATATATTTATTAAAATAAGCTGTATGATTTTTTTTTTTTTCTGCAATTTAGGTCAGCATTTTCTGTTTGCCTAACCTCTAGTGAGCAGAACTGTGTAATACAAGGAATAAGAAGCAATTAACCACTTGAAAGTGTTTTTTATTAACTTGAAAACAAGTCTTATAGTATTCACTACACAACCGATACTTTGTTTAAAAAGACTGCAGTTTTTGCTGACAAGGAAGAAAAGTAAAAAAAAAAACTCTAGCCGCTCCAATTGGTGATCAAACAATATACACCGACGCAGCAGAAAAGGTGTCAAGACAGCTGTGAATCAAGCGGGGGAATCTATGGGCTACTCAAGCTATATAGACACAAGTCGGGACCTGATCAACACTGGTGGGGTCACCTGGGTGAGGGTGTCTGTTGTAAGACCCAAAATACCCAATGAACCCAGGATGCAACACTGATGATGTGTCTAAGTTGCACCAAGAGTGTTTGTTAGAAGTAGTTGATCTGGCCAAGTCAGTGACCTCCGGGAATAGGCCGGATGACGACCATGATTAGAATGGTGACTGCTGGAGAGACAGCTGACAACTGGAAAGACAGTAACCGGGGCATAGAGGGTGAGCAACCCAAGCTGCAGCTCTTCTGAGGAGCCCCCACAAGAAAGCTACGGAAAACTCTACTGAATTATCCCCCCAGGGATGCCCGACAGGGTGGGAGGATGAGCACCCTAGCTGGACAGATAAACAGGTTACGAACCATGCTAACGGAAAAACGACAAAAAGTGCAGTCTGTTCATGTGGCAAAGTCTGCAAGAACCAGCATGGCCTAAAGATCCACCAGGCCAAAATGACATGTTTGACTGGGAAGCAGGTGGAGCAACGCACAGGTCCAGTACCTGGTGAGACGCAAGAGGAGCCCGACCAGGAGTCAACCCACAGTGCCCAGACCCTTCATGCTCCACAAGCCCCACCCCATGCTGCCAACAAGGAAAGAGAGTGGCTACAGTTTGATGAAGCTACTGCAAAGGGGGTTGTAGACCAGGAATTGCGGATGCTTATGGTAGTCCATCGTATCCGATGATGACTTCCACTTCTTCTATTGGTGAGTTTTGAGGTGACTAAAAAGTCCAATACGAGAGCCACATGGTCTATTGCAATGGGGGCATATGAAGTTAGTGTTTGTTGTGGTCTTGGCTGCAGGGCCCATCTTCCTCCTCTGGCGTTTCCCTTCCCTCGCTGCGCTTCTCTCCTCTTCAAAATGTTGAAGGCCTGCATGGCAGAGTTGCCTCCAGAGAGGGCGATCTGAGGCAGAGCTTTCCAGCTGTGTGTGCTGTATTCCACACCTCTTGAGAGTTATTTTCAGTTGGTCCTTATATCTCCGCTTTTGGCCACCTGCAGATCTCTGGCCATGATGAAGTTGACCATACAGCAGTTGTCGCGGAAGTCTATCAACTGACATTCTGATGGTGTGGCCGGCCCATCGCAGTTGGTACTGGAGAAAAGTGGCCTCCATGCTCTTGGTACCAGTTTTACTCAGGACTTCCATGTGTGGTACACGATCACGCCATGTCAGCCCAAGGATCCGCTGGAGACACTTGATGTGAAAGTTCTCCAGCTGTTGGATGTGGCGGCGATACAGGGTCCAAGCTTCACAGCCATATAATAGTGTGGAGACACAGATGGCTTGGTAGACTGCCACCTTGGTACGTATGCTGAGGTCTTTGTTCACATACACCCTCTTACGCAGTCTACCAAAGGAGGCTGAGGCAGACCTGATTCGATTTTGAACATCATTGTCCATGCTGCAGTTTTCGGAGAGGATGCTCCCAAGATATTTGAAGTCTGGGACTATTGCTAGGGGCTTGTCATCGATGTTAAAGACAGGTGATGGTGGTCGAGTTGGCGGAGGGGAGTTCCACTGGCACAGTACTTCCATCTTTACAGTGTTCACAGTGAGACCCAGTCTACTATAGGCCTTCACAGCAGCTGTTAACGTCGCCTGCAAAGCCTCTGATGTATGTGCCACGAAGGCACAATCATCAGCATACTGTAATTCCACGATGTTCACAGTTTTGACCTTGGTAGCCGCCTGCAGCCTTCTGATGTTAAATAAGCTTCCATCCAACCTGTAATCCACCAGCACACCACTGCTTCCCTCAACTTCTTTGTGCAGTAGCCAGGTGACACTCATGAGGAAGATGTTGAATAGTACAGGTGCAAGCACACAGCCCTGTCTGACACCTGTGGATACCTTGAAAGGCCTAGACGCATGTCCTCCTGTTGTCACCTGAGCCATCATCCCCTCGTGGAAACTTTGCAGGATGTTTACAAACTTCCGCGGGCAACCAACCCTGAGAAGGACCGCCCAGAGCAAGTCTCTGTTGACCGTATCAAAAGCCTTTGATAGGTCCACAAACGCCATGTATAGATCTTGATGTTGTTCCCGACACTTCTCTTGTAGCTGGCGTGTTGTGAAGATCATATCCACAGTGCTGCGATTTTTCCTGAAGCCACATTGAGACTCAGGCAACAGGTGTTCCGTTATGCTCTGTATGAGTCTTGACAGCATCACTTTGGCAAGAACCTTGCCGGCAGCAGACAGGAGGGATATTCCTCTACTATTGCCATAGACAGACTTCTCACCCTTCCCTTTATATATGGTTACAGCATTTGCATCCCGCCATTGCTGGGGGACTGCTCCGCGCTTCCATATATCAGCAATATAGTGGAAAATTGCTCTGGTACAGAGATAGCCTCCCTGTTTAAGGATCTCTGCAGGGATGCCATCCGGGCCAGGGGTCTTGTTGTTCTTAAGTGACCTAATTGCAGCCAGGACTTCAGAGAAGGTTGGTGGAAGATCCAGTTCTTCAATAGTTTGGTAGCTGGGCAGCTCATCCAGCACTGCCAGATCAGGGGTGGCAGGTTGGTTTAAAAGTGTCTGGAAGTGTTCCGCCCATCTATCCACAACTTGTTTCTGGTCCTTTATGAGGGTTGAGCCATCAGCCGACTTCACCGGTGAGAGAGAGGAGTTCCTGGGACCATGGATGGTTTTCACAACATTATAGAAGTTGTGCATGTCGTTCTTCACTGCAAAATGTTCAATTTCTTGAGCCTTGTCAGTCCACCAGTCATTTTTCAGTTTTCGTAGAACAGACTGTACCTCCTTCCTTGATGTTCTCCAGTGCTGCTTTAGCCTGACGGATGTAGGGTTGTTCAGGGCTGCGTTATGGGCCTTGTGCATGGTGTCCAGTTTGGTTCTGATGGATTCTGAATTTTCGTCGAACCAGTCCTGATGCCTCCTACGGCGGTAGCCAATAGACTCGGCTGCAGCCTCATAGAGCTTTGAGCTAAGGCAGGTCCAGTTGTCATCAACACTGCCTTCAGGGCTCAGGAAGGGGTCGATTTCCTGGAGCTTCCCTGCAATGGAGGATCGAAGGCTGTTCCGGGCCTCGTCTGCTTCAAGCCGGGCACAGTCCAACCGCTTCTTTCCAATTTTTCGGAGACGAACAGGGGGACGTACTGACGCTCGCAACTTGGAGATAATCATGCGGTGGTCAGTCCAGCAGTCAGCACCTCGCATTGCACGGGTGATGTTGCACGTCCTTGGTGTCCTTGCGTCTCACGATGACGTAATCCAGCAGATGCCATTGCTTGGATCATGGGTGCATCCAGGAAGCCTTGTGTTTATTTTTCTGTTGGAAGATTGTGTTGGTGATTGTCAGGTCATGCTCAGCACAGAGACTGAGTAGCCTCATGCCATTGCTGTTGACCTTCCCGATACCGTGCTTCCCAATCACTCCTTTCCATATGAGGTGGTTTTTCCCCACCCTGGCATTAAAATCACCAAGCAGGAGGATTTTGTCACTGCTAGGGATGCGCTGTAGGGCCTCATCTAGTTCCTGGTAGAAACGGTCCTTTGCCTCATTCTCGGATGGTAAAGTTGGCGCATAGGCACTGAGAAGAGTTGCGTAGCGGTGTTTTGCAAGGGGAATACGGACAGACATGAGTCTTTCACTTACGCCGGTAGATGTTTCAGTGAAACTGGGTAGCAGGCTGTTTTTTATTGCCAAACCAACACCATGGTGATGCGGACCTTCTGTAGGGTAACCCTTCCAGAAAAATGTATAACCCTGGCCTTCTTCCTTTAGGGATCCCTCATCCAGAAGTCTGGTCTCACTCAAGGCGGCGATGTCAATACCATAACGTCTGAGCTCAGCAGCAACAAGCGCAGTTCTTCTTTGCGGCCTGTCAGGGTTGTTGTCCAGGAGGGTTCTAATGTTCCATGTAGCCAATTTCAGGGGAACTTGTTTATTTTTTGTTTTTCGACCGCGGTAGTGGAATGTCCCGGTAGGTGCGGTATCCTACCCGGGGTATGAAGAGTGGGCAATGTTTAGGCCACCTTTTCTAGGCCTTCCCCCAACTTTGGGGTGAGCAGTGTGGCTCCTAAATAGGGCTGCTCAGTCATACAGGGGTCTGCCGAAATCAGCTGCCACTCAATTCCCAGCTGATAGCGACCATTATAGCCCTGTATCGCTGACGTGCAGGGATCTGACTAGAAGCTCCCAGTTCATTCTAACCTGCCCCCGTTATCAGACATCCTGACGCCGTCAGACTTTGTGCTTCAGAATCCAATTGCTGTTCTGGATCCACCAAGGTCAGAAGCAGAGACCTGTGCGGTGATATCTTTTAAGTGCCTCTGGGGGTGCACAGTTCCCAGCCGCACTATCTTCGCCACAAAGAGATGGAGCCTAGTGGCAAGGGGGAAACCCAGGACAACCAGCACCTCTTCATAGCTGCAGGAGGCCGCCGGAACCCTCAGTCTGTCGTGGCCCGCCTACGTGTGCCTCCATCACGGTGCTTTTCTCTCAGGGTGTGCTCCCCTAGCCCTTGTCTTCCTGGACTTACCCGCAAGGCAGCGGGTCGATCCCCTACCTTTTAGCCTGAAGTCGCGAGACTCCAAATACTGTGTGCTGCCACGAGGAGGCAAGGTGAGGGGTCTTAGTGAAGGAGAGGCTATGTACTGACCTCGGAAGGCTTACGCACTCGGCTTCCTTTACCCAGCTGGGTCAGTCAGCGGCAGGAGCTATGCGTCACATGCATCCCTACATGCAACGTCTCTCTAGCATGCTGCACTAGACGCATCACTACACCCTGCGAGCCAAGCCCGCAAAACACTATTTAACCCATAGATGGGGAAGTGGTTGGCGGACGCCAGGGTGTGTCCACACACCGGTGGGCCTGCACGTCTCGCCTCTGGGGCCCACTGCTGCTCCGAGATCCCCTACAGTTTAGCCTGCGTCCGCAAAGACGCAGTTTACCGTGCGTGGCCACGAGGAGGCACCACAGGAGTCTTGGTGGTGGAGAGGCTTTGTACCAGCAGGAGGAGGCTTACGCACTCGGCTCCTCTTTTCACCCACCCAGGGGCTAGCTGGTGGCGATAGCTGTAAGCAGAGAGTAGCAAGCAGGAGCAGCATGCAGCATGCATTAACTACAAGCACTTCTGCCACAAATCTAACGCACTGACGCATCACACGCACCCTGTGCGCGAGCACACACACACAATTGCGGATGATGGCTGCGATGATCATCAGCATTGGTGCGGAAAGGTCTGGCATAAAGGAACAACAGCCAACCAGAAGACAAGGGGACCCAAACAGAAGGGAAGTGAATATTCGCCAGCTTTGGCAGGAGCTTAAACTGCTTGGGCGGCAGTTTAAGCGGGGAAGGGAGGAAGAGAAGGCCTGGCTAGCAGAGCTCCGCAGCATCCTAAGGAAAAAACTCACCACCCTCCGTCAAGCCGAGTTGCATAGAAGGAGGGGTAGGAAAAGAGCCAGGAAACGCACAGCCTTTATCTCAAATCCCTTTAGCTTCACGAAAAAGATCCTCGGGCAGAAAAGAAGTGGCCATCTTGCCTGTACTGAAGATGAGGTTAACAAGTACCTCAGTGCCACTTATAGTGACAGTGCAAGAGAGGAACATTTTGGACCATGCATGACCTTGATAACTCTGCCAGAACCCACATCAGCATTTAACATCCACGAGCCAACTTTGAAAGAAGTTGAGGAGGTTGTCAAAGCTGCTCGAACCACTTCAGCCCCAGGCCCTAGTGGAGTACCATATTGTGGTGGTTTCCTGCTGGTGGATTCTCCTGATCACTATAGCCTTTCACGGGAGCCCGGGAGTCTGGTTTGAACAATGTTTTATTTTTGGTACACACGCCAGGACAGCACTCTGCTCTGCAACTTTTCAGTCTGTGTCTGCTGTGTGAGCACGCCAGGTCAGCACTCAGCTTGGCGACTTTTCAGTCTCTTTTGGCTTTTTCTCTCTCTCTCGTCTCGGCGTGGTCTTGCGTGCGTGTGTGTCGGCTCGCTCCAACTCCATCTAGTGTGTCTCGGCCCCGGCTGCTGCTGATATGCATGGCAGGCGATTGGATGATAAGCCCCAGCTGGGTAATCCAATCACCTGCCAGCTGTGCTTCGAGGCCGGTCCTTACACACCCCATGCCAGACCACGCCCCCCTCCACTCATATGTTATCTACAAAAGATGCCCCAGACTCTTGAAGCGACTATGGACCATCCTTAAAGTCATCTGGAGAAGGGGGAAGGTAGCACACCAGTGTAGACATGCAAAGGGGGAGTCTGGATTCGAAAGAAGGAGAGCTCAAGTACCATCGAGCAGTTTAGGGTAATCTCACTCCTCAGCGTTGAGGGCAAGATATTCTTTAGTATCATTGACCGGCTCATGACGACTGAGGAATACTTGCATTGACACCTCGGTGCAGAAGGGCGGAGTCCCAAAGGTTCCAGGATGAATCGAGCATACAGGAGTTGTCACTCAGCTGATTCGGGAGGCACGTGAAGGCAAAGGAGACCTGGCAGTCGTTTGGCTCGATCTTGCCAATGCCTACGGGTCGGGTCTATCCCACATAAGCTGGTGGAAGCCTCACTTCAACAACAGCGCGTTCCAGGCAAGATCAGGGACCTCATACTGGACTATGACAGCTGCTTCAGTTTGAGAGTCACTTCCGGAACAGTAACATCTGCATTTCATCGGCTTGAAAGGGGAATTATCACTGGATGCACTATTTAGGTTATATTGCTTGCCTTGGCCATGAATATGGTGGTGAAGTCAGCAGAAGTGGAATACAGAGGCCCACTCACCAACTCTGGTATGCGACAGCCCCCCGTCAGAGTATTTATGGATGATCTGACAGTGACTACATCAGTCCCGGGCTGTAGATGGTTCTTGCAAAGCCTTGAGCATCTTATCAGCTGGGCACGGATGCACTTTAAGCCAGCCAAGTCCAGGTCCCTGGTGGTAAGGAGGGGGAAAGTTACAGACCAGTTCCACTTCTCGATGGGAGGTGTCCGGATCCCATCTGTGGGAGAAAAGCCAGTAAAGAGCCTGGGCAAGATTTATGACTGCACCTTTTAGGACACCGCAGCACTCCGATCAACAACAGAGGAGTTGGGAACCTGGCTGACAGCAATGGATAAGTCGGGGATTCCAGGCAAGTTTAAAGTCTGGATCTAAAAACACGGCATCTTGCCACGACTCCTCTGGCCACTGCTAGTCTATGAAGTGCGAATGACCACCGTCGAGTGCTTCAAGAGGAAGGTCAGCTGATTTATCTGGAAGTGATTGGGCCTACCGCAAAGCCCCAACAGCACTGCCTTGTACGGGAAGAACAACACGTTAAAAGTGCCCTTCAGTAGTCTGACGGAGGAGTTTATGGTTACCCGAGCTAGAGAGGTGCCGCTATATAGGGACTTCAGCGCCAACAAGGTCTCCTCGGCAGGCATAGAAGTGAGAACCGGCAGGAAGAAAGGCCCACGAGCCAGTCAACCAGGCTGAGGAACAGTTGTGATACAGCGAGCTGGTGGGTACAGTGGCATCCGGATGGGCAGGTCTCGGGAGTAATCCAAGACCTCACTACAGCAAGTACCAGGGAAAGGAAAGGTGACAGCTGATCCAGGAGGAGGTCCAAGCAGGGGTGGAGGAAGCCCGCTGCAGTAGGACAGTAGGGATGCGGCAGTAGGGCGCATGAATCCGATGGGAAGAGGCAGTCAACCAGAAGATCTCGTGGACAGAGCTATGGAGATCTGAGCCACACCGGATCAAGTTCCTCATACAGTCGGTGTATGATGTACTCCGAAGTTTGTCCAATCTCTTCCGCTGGGGCTTAGCCGAGACTCCACTGTGCTCTCTTTGCCAGAAAGCTGGATCGCTGGAGCACATCCTAAGCTACTGCCCGCGGGCACTTGGAGACGGGCGTTACCGCTGGTGCCATGACCAAGTGCTGCGGGTCATTGCAAAGGTCATCAGCACAGGGACAAACACCAACAACCAACAAGGCAGTTCATCACCTTTGTTAGAGCTGGGGAGAAGCCACAACAGCACCTGAGTCAAGCCGGGGTGCTGCTGGCAACTGAAGGTTGACCTAGGGAGCTGAAGGTTGACCTAGGGAGACCGCTCAAGTCCCGGAGAACATCGCGGTAACCACACTCAGGCCAGACATAGTCCTGGTGTCTGAAACAACGAGGCAAGTGGTCCTGCTGGAGTTTACTGTCCTCTGGGAAGACCGGATGGAGGAGGGCCAAGTATGAGGAGCTGGCGGAACAATGCCGAAGCAGGGGCTGAAAGATCCAATGCAACCCAATCGAGGTTGGGTGCAGAGGGTTTGTCGGCCAGTCTCTCATCAGGACACTCAAGATGTTGGGAGTAAATGGACTGCAGAACAGGAAAGCCATCAGAGACATCACACATGCAGCAGAAAAAGCGTCAAGTTGGCTGTGGATCAAGCGGGGGGATCCGAGGGCTACTCAAGCTCCTTAGACACAAAACGGGGCCTGATCAACCCCGGTTAGGTCACCTGGGCGAGGGTGTCTGTTTTGAGACCTGAAACACCCAATGAACCCTGGATGCAACATTGATGATCGGTCTAAGTGGCACCAAGAGTGTTTGTTAGTAATTACCCAGCATGCACTGTAAACAATTTTACTTTGATGCAACTTAAAAAAATGTTTTTACATGTTATGTGAACTGTTTTTTTTAATAAATGTGAAAAAAAGGAAGTAAAGTAATTACACAGGACCTAATAAACATATTTTATAGGTTGGTAAAAATGGTATAATTAAGTTGGTAATAAGTTGAAGATGCAACAAAATTAGGTGAACATTTTTTTTTAAATTTTTCAAAAATTAAGTTCGACAAAAATGAAAGACGACAGCATATTATTTACACCACACCTACTAAAAAATATTTATAAGTTAAAAAAGTTGCATCAATCAATTTTTACAAGTTTTGTGAACTTACAGGTTTTTTAATTACTTAAAACTATTAAGTCTGTAATAAGTTAAAGATCAAACAAAATTAAACAGAATTTTTTTAAAATGGTCCATTTTGCAAAGCGAAATACACACGTGACACACTGATATTTAATGTCCAAGATAAAGAATGTCTTGAAGGAGACATGGATAAAAGTTAAGCAGTGCTTCATGTTCTGAAGACTGTCCAGCAATGATGACAAAGACCTGAGATGCATGCTGGTCATCAGATCCTAGCATCAGGGCGAACGTGGACTAGGCATTTTGCTCTACGAAACCATCAAAAACAAGGATGTCAGTCCTTTCTACACCCTCATATTTTCCCTATATGACAGATGAATATCTGGCCATAACCTTGACTCTTAAATGATGATGAATGTTTTTGATTTATTTGGTGATTTTACAGGGCTTTCTTGATTAGTAGGAATTGAAACAATAGCCCCTAGCCTCAGAGTGACAACATACTTAACAAAGTGTTGGATTCACTTCAAGCTTTGTCCTGCCATATCTTTCTTAATCGAGTCATTAGGATGCCGCCGCCCGCCACATTGTTTGGATCTTTCATTCCACATCTGCTGTAATAATGATTAATATGATGGTGCTTGCTCACCTAAACGAGTTAGGCCCCGCTATTTGTTGCACGACTGACAGTTTCATTATCGCAGTGCATCAGTTAATGTGGGAACGATGCATAAGAATGAGTGTGCTGCCTCTGCAAATAGATACTAAAACATTTGGGAGACATTAAAATTAGCATTTGTCAAATATCCCATATGCTTTATGAGTTTCGAAATGGTAAGTACATTGTATTAAATGTTAGAAACATCCATCCATCCATCTTCTTCCGCTTAGCCAAAGTTGGGTCGAGGGGGAAGGAGTTTAACATTTGGGGAGCATTCTGACCAGATGCCCGAACCAACTCATCTGGCTCCTCTCGATGTGAAGGAGCCAGATAATAATACCTGGGATTTATATAGCGCTTTTCTAAATACCCAAAGTCGCTTTACACGTGTGGGGGGCGGGGGGGATTAAAACAACTTTATTAGGAAAAGAAACTAAGAAAAGAAAAAAGAAAAATAATAAAGAAACACCAAGGGCAGGGTCAGTTTGGAAAGGCTAATGTGAAGAGGTGAGTTTTTAGGGTGGTTTTGAAGGTAGGGAGGGAGGGGGCATCTCTGATGTGCCTGGGGAGAGCGTTCCAGAGAGAGGGGGCAGCCACGGAGAAGGCCCTGTCGCCCCAGGTTCGGCGCCTGGTCTTAGGGACCTCCAGGAGGCCAGCATCACTAGACCTGAGGGAACGGGACGGGACGTGTGGCTGGAGGAGGTCAGAGAGGTAGGGTGGAGCCAGGTTATGGAGTGCCTTGTAGGTGGTGAGGAGTATTTTAAAGGGGATTCTTTATTTGACAGGCAGCCAGTGGAGGTCATGAAGGACAGGTGTGATGTGCTCTCTGGAGCGGGTTCCGGTGAGCAGGCGGGCAGCAGAGTTCTGGACATATTGCAGTTTATTGAGGGTTTTGGAAGTGATGCCGTAGAGGATGCTGTTGCAATAGTCTAGCCGGGATGAGATGAAGGCGTGGATGAGGGTTTCGGCAGCAGAGGATGTGAGGGAGGGCCGGAGACGGGCAATGTTTCTGAGGTGGAAGAATGCAGTTTAGGTGATGTGGTTTACGTGGGGGAGGAATGAGAGGGTAGGGTCGAAGATTACACCTAGATTGCGGATGTGGGGTTACTAAATTAAATTGAATAGACTGGAATACCTAGTACAAAGGAATACCTAAATATGGTGGCAATAGTCAACACACTTAACATCAGAATCTGCCCTCTTAGCTTGATCAGTTTTCTATGAGAAAGAGATTTTTATGTTTTTTTGAGAGCAACTCTGGCAGAAAATTTGGTTTACGGTTCCAAATGTCGCTCTTTTTTAACTGCAACCTGCTTATGCTTAGTTCTAAATGCTAATAATGTAAAAATGTGTTTGTTGTTATCTCTGCCTTTTATTAGGAAGAAAGTGTGAACAAGTGTGATCATTCAGCCCTGCTTTCCCCATAAATGTTCCTAATTCTATCTTTAGCTTTGTGTTTTCGTGGGTTTAGGAAGGCTACTAATTTGTTTTTTGTTGAGCCAAAAAGTCTTAGAATCACATAGCAAGGCAAGTGGGGGTCATTAAAAGCATTACATTGGCCAAAAAACCCATACGTCAACAAAAATGGCCTTGAACCTGTCACGATCCAACATCAAAATGATAGTGTTTGTTTTTAATTCAGTGCTCCTTCCTCTCTTGTTTTCGATTTCCTGTTGGAGCGCTTATTATTTGACACTATGGCAATCAGGACACACCTGTCCCTGGTTGGCAATCAGGATGCTTCACATGTCAACCCTGTACTTTGGACAGTAAGGAGCGTTCAACACATGCACACAAGCAATGTAAAAATGATCTAGTTCAATAAAACCACCTTTTTATCTGCCCGGTGCCTCATGTCTCTGCATCCTGGGGTCACACCAACAGCCGACACACAGCACCGTTACACAATCCTTATTTTTATTTTTTTTTCTAAACTTATCAAATTCTGCATATTTTCAATTGGCAAAGTGTTTAAAATGTTTCCCCCCTGTTGTGGTTTTTAGCTGAAGTCATCAAAAGTTCTTTTTTTATTGGCTGCAAAAACAGATGTGAACCAGCTAGACTAGAGGAACATAAGGGTAGGTTTGTATCCCGGAGACACAATAAAAAATAAAATAAAAAACCTGGGCAGAGATTACGTAAAATTACTAAGTACACCGTTAAACCTAAAACAAATAATCTACAGAACACAATTTCTACCAGAAAAAAGCATTACATTTTGAAAAGATGTGATATTGTACAATACATTATGACTGAGTCAATTGTGTCATAATTAAGCAGGAATTAAACCTTTTTATAAAAAATAAAAAAAAACATTGCAAATTATAAGTGTGAATTATCAAAATTGAATTGTCATTTTAGGTGTGTTACAAAAATTCATTTTCTTTAGTTTCATATTTTAAACACAATTTCCATATTCCCATCCGGTAGTTAAGCAGATGAACTGTAATAGAAACTGTCAGGCAAATGGCAGTGTCAACTTTTATCAGGGAGGATGGATTTGGATTCACTAACAGAAAGAAAAGTAATCATGGCTCTTGGTTTGAAATGATGTGCTTTTTGCCTAAAGTATGAAGGATCAATGTGTCCTCATTGATGATTAAACAACAAATTAAGTTATATTAAATAAATAATTTGTATGCTGATTTTTGATTATACCTACAGCATCTTTGTTTTTAACATCACATGAGCACAATAAATATACTCTATCTTGATTTAATAAAGGCAAGAATATACTGAAGAAACATTTTGCATTAGCTTTTGAACAACTAATAAGTCCGTATTGCTATGTATATTAACTATCTAACACTATGTAAATGTGAGCCCAATTTGACCTGCTCTAGATTAAACATACTATAAATCAAGCTCTTTTACAAGAAAAAACTAATGAATCACATCACCTGAAAAATTGCCGCATTAGATATTGACTATGATAACACTTTTTTTTTCACATTTTGATATGAGAGTCCAGATCATATCACTTGGCAAATATGCAAACGTCTCTGCTAATTTGGAGAGTTAGAACCGTTTTCATGGCTGCATTAAGCCCTCAGAGAGAAAGATAGAGCTTGCCTAGCAATGCATATAAAACATATAAATACACGGCTTATGAAACTGCCTGCTGATTTAATGGGTGAGCCTGCTAATTTAATGGGTGACACAAGCCCATATATACTACAGTATGTAGAAAAAAGGACAATTAAACGGCAAAATGACATTTACTGCAAGAGGTATTATGTCATTAATACAGTAAGTTTAGTACTGCAAGTACATTATTATTATTTAGAAGGGCTTATGATCTGTGAATACACATCAGTATGATTTAAAGCTGGACGTAAAAACGAACTGTGCTCTGTGCGCTTAAAAACCTGTCTTCAGATTGCCAGGAACCCATTTATTGATGTTACCACTTTTTTGTCCACTTTATTTTACATGGAGAGCAGTAAAACATCAATAAAAACAGTACGTTTTTTTCTTTATTTCAAGATAGGCTGTTATTTTCTTTGCATATTGTACCAAAAATACAGTACATTAAAGGTCCGTTCAGTTGCTATCAACATTGGCACTTACAGTAAATAGGGGAGTCATATGGCCCCATTCGTCACGGCTTACATTACATAACGGGCGGCGTGGCGAAGTTGGTAGAGCGCGTGCCAGCAATCGGAGGGTTGCTGGTTACTGGGGTTCAATCCCCACCTTCTACCATCCTAGTCACGTCCGTTGTGTCCTTGGGCAAGACACTTCACCCTTGCTCCTGATGGCTGCTGGTTAGCGCCTTGCATGGCAGCTCCCGCCATCAGTGTGTGAATGTGTGTGTGAATGGGTGAATGTGGAAATACTGTCAAAGCGCTTTGAGTACCTTGAAGGTAGAAAAGCGCTATACAAGTATAACCCATTTATCATTTATTTATATGAAACGTGACGCATTGGGTGGGATTCACTATCCACTTTAGCCACCAGGCGCCAATAGAGTGGTGAATATCAAACTGTGTTTTGTGGCAATTCCAACTTTGACCACAGCGTCAGTTGTTATGTAGTGTGGCTCATTTTCAGTAAACTGCATTGCAAAATGATAAACTCCCTTACTTCCTCTCCAGGAATGAGGCCATATGAATCCATTCTCTACTGCAGTGTTTTTCAACCTTTTCTGAGCAAAGGCACATTTTTTTCATTGAAAAAATCCAGAGGCACACCTCCAGCAGAAAACATTAAAAAATTAAACTCAGCAGCCGATATTGACAGTAAAAAGTCGTCGCAATTGTTGGATATGAATTCAAACCATACCCAACCATGCATCACTATAGCTCTTGTCTCAAAGTATGTGTACTGTCACGACCTGTCACATCACGTTTTCCTGTGTGGAGTGTTTTAGTTCTTGCCTTGCGCTCCTATTTTGGTGTTGATTGTCATGTCATGTACGGATGTACTTTGTGGACGCTGTCTGCTGCTCCACACGCTGTAAGTCTTTGCTGTCGTCCAGCATTCTGTTTTTGTTTACTTTGCAGCCAGTTCAGTTTTAGCTTTGTTTTGCATAGCCATCCTTAAGCTCAAATGCCTTTTCTTAGCAGCATTCACCTTTTATTTATTTTGGTTTAAGCATTAGATACCTTTTTACCTGCAAACCATCGTCGTCGTTCTCGACATCTACAAAGCAATTAGCTACCTGCTGCCACCTACTGATATGGAAGAGTATTACACAGTTACCCTGCCGAGCTCTAGACAGCACAGACACTCAACAACGGCACATTTGCGAATTATAATTAGTGGTTTATAAAACAATATTTTTACCCCAATAAGGTGAAATTACATAATCTCCCACGGCACACGGTATTATGATGATAGTATATATGATAGTATATATCTGTATCATGAATCAATTTAAGTGGACCCCGACTTAAACAAGTTGAAAAACGTATTCGGGTGTTACCATTTAGTGGTCAATTGTACGGAATATGTACTTCACTGTGCAACCTACTAATAAAAGTCTCAATCAATCAATCAATCAAAAACACCAAACAATACCTCACGGTACACTAGTGTGCCGTGGCACAGTGGTTGAAAAACACTGGTCTACTGTACAGTATTTCAAAGTTTCAGACATACAAATGATGTCTACAGGTACAATTCCCCCCAAAACAGACACCGTTGTGATTTAAATGTTTTCTAACGAGTTTAGCACATTTTAAAACGTCCACTTTTAGCCCCAAAATGTGGGCGGGCCTGAATTAGCCTGCTGACCTCACCTACAGAAGACTGAAGGCAATTTCATTTTGCATAGTATGTGTTTTGGTAGCATCTTCATCCCGAATCACATATTTTTTGCGCAGAACATGGCTGCCAGATGCATGGTTGCAGGTTGTAGCAATAAACTAAAGAATGAGTCAGCCTGCTATACATTTCCAAATTATGGGAATACAGGAAAGTCTGGCCTTCTCCAGTCACATGGATCTACACAAAATGGGGCGGACCAAGTGAGAGGAATATAATTTGCTGCAATCATTTTAATGATTCTGACTTTGATTTTTAGTTTGGATGGAAACAAACTAGGGTTGTATGGTATACCCGTATTAGTATAATACAGCGATACTAATGAATCATTTTCGGTACTATTCGGCCTCTAAAAAGTACCGGAATAACCACCCTCCCACCATCCCCTGTCGTCGTCACGTCGCGTCATTGCTGGTTTACGAGCAGACGAGCATGTTCGGCAGCGCACAATCACGGAGTACTTACAAACAGACAATGCGTGTAGACAGAAAAGGGAGAACAGATGCATTTCGGCTTAAAAACTAACAATAAAAGTGAAGTTATAACACTGAAATGCCCTCAGGAAGAGGTGCTTTAAGACATGGCTAGCTAGCTAGCGGCTAAAGTCCATCCGCAGTCTGCACTGTTGTAGCAACTTCTAAATCACTAATCCTGGTATCCATGGCGACAAATAAAGTAAGTTTCTTACAAGTATCATCCCTGCAGGACGAGCAATAGATAAACATGCTTCACTACACACCGTAGCTCACCGGCGTCAAAATGGAAACAAACGCCATTGGTGGATCTACACCTAACGTCCACTGTACTGATACCAAGTACAGGAGTGTTTCAAGTTAATACTACTGAGACTACATCGATATTTTTTAGCATCACAAAATATTTTGTTTTTAAAAAATGTATATTATGTTTATAAACCCAGGAAATGTGTCCCAGGACACAGGAAGACCAATGTATGATCCTGTAACTACTTGGTATCGAAATGATACCCAAATTTGTGGTATCATCCAAAACTAATTTAAAGTATCCAAACAACAGAAGAATAAGTGATTATTACATTTTAACAGAAGTGTAAATAGAACATGTTAAAAGAGAAAGTAAGCAGATATTCTTCTACCAACCTCGTCACGTCCATTGTGTCCTTGAGCAAGACACTTCACCTTTGCTCCTGATGGGTCGTAGTTAGAGCCTTGCATGGCAGCTCCCGCCATCAGTGTGTGAATGTGTGTGTGGGTGAATGTGGAAATAGAGTACCTTGAATGTAGAAAAGTGCTTTACAAGTATAACCCATTTACCATTTGTATAACCCATAATTCATTTTCTACCACTTGTCCTTCATAGTGTTGACAAAATATTACAATGATAAATGACACAATATGTTATTAAATATGTCAGCAGCTAAATTAGGAGCCTTTGTTTGCTTATTTACTACTAAAAGACAAGTTGTCTTGTATGTTCACTATTTTATTTAATATGTTTAATGTACCGCAATAATTTTTATTAAAATAATGCCAATAATACAATTTTTTGTGGTCCCCTTTATTCAAAAAAGTACTGAAAAGTACAGAAAAGTATCGAAATACATTTTGGTACCGGAAACAGTACCAAAATATTGGTATCGGGACAACACTAAAACAAACTGAACAGACTCCACAAGCTAAATGCGATCCTGAAAATCATGAGCACCCTCGAGGGAAGAACGACTGAGTCAGAACCTGTGGAAAAACTTAAATAAAATAGCAGACCGGTGCTCAAAAACGAGGGGAGAAAGAAAGTTAGCAACTAGTATTTTATGTTGGGTCCTCTTCTACTGATGTTTTCCTCAAGATGCTTGAGGAAATGCTGAAAGAGCATCAGGAAACACAGGCTATGGTGTCTGTAGAAGAGGGGATGAAAGCGCAAGGAAGTCCGCAAATAGCAATTGTTTTATATTTATTTTTACTCATAATGTTAACCCAGTGGTTCTTAACCTTGTTGGAGGTACCGAACCCCACCAGTTTCATATGCGCATTCACTGAACCCTTCTTTAGTGAAAAATAAATTTAAAAATTCTAATTCAAGACAAAGTTATATAATAATAATAATAAACCTAGATTATATTTGTAAAAAGCCCTTTACATTGAGTAAACAACTTCAAAGTGCTACAGTGTATTAAAAAATAAATACAATTAAATAAATTAAAAAAAAAACATAAAAAAATTAAAAGACAATAAAAAATAAATACAAATAAAAACTAGAACAGCCAAATAGCTAAAACTAGTATGCATATATCTAAAAAAAAAAAAAAGGCTTTTTTAAAAGATTAAGATTAAGATTAAAGTACCAATGATTGTCACACACACACTAGATGTGGCGAAATTTGTCCTCTGCATTTGTCCCATCCCCTTGGGGAGCAGTGGGCAGCAGCGGCGCCACGCCCGGGAATCATTTTGGTGATTTAACCCCCGACTCCAACCCTTTGTTGCTGAGTGCCAAGAAAAAGAAGGGTTTTTAAGCCTTTTTTAAAAGCATCCACAGTCTGTGGTACCCTCAGGTGGTCAGGGAGAGTGTTCCACAGACTGGGAGCGGCGGAGCAGAAAGCCCGGTCTCCCATTGTTCGTAGCTTTGTCCTCGGAGGTTGGAGGAGGTTAGCCTGTCCGGAGTGGAGGTGTCGTGTGGAGGATTTGGGGGTGAGTAGTTCTTTGAGGTAGAGGGGGGCATTTCCTTGGAGGCACTGGTGGGTTAGTAAGGAGACTTTGAATTCAAACCTATATGTTTTTGGTAACACTTTAGTATGGGGAACATATTCTAAGTAACAAAGACTTAATTTAGAGTGTTTTGGACACTAGGGGAACATTTTCTAAGCAACAAAGATTTAATTTAGAGTTATTTGGTTAGGGTTAGGGTGAGAGGGTTCGGGCCAGGGTTAGAGGGTTGGGGTTATAATAAGGCCATGCCGAATAAGGCATTAATAACTTCTTAATAATGACTAGTTAAGAGCCAATATGTTACTAATTTGCATGTTAAGAAGCAACTAATTAATGGTGAATATGTTCCCCATACTAAAGTGTTGCCATGTTTTTTTACTGGTGCACAAAATGAACCGTGCATGAACATCACCTTGTTCAAAGAGCAAAACCAACACAGTGCATAAACTCACAACAAATTACACACCTGCAAATCAGTGTGACTTCTGCTGTTGCCGTATCCGTAATACGCCGATAAGGAAAAGTTTTTATTTACACAATGAGTCGGGTGGTCTTGACCTCCGCCGAACCCCTGAGCCCGACTCACCGAACCCCTAGGGTTCGATCGAACCCGGGTTAAGAACCACTGTGTTAACCATATCAGTTTTGAAGTAAAGAAGTAGGCAAAGTAGGGCGACGAAAATATGTGATCAAAATAGTAGTTTTATATGCCTTTATCGACACTGTGCATGCGAGAAAATGGGCTCCACTTTTGTAGATGACATCACACAAAGAGGCTGGGGGTGGCAAGGGGACATTTTAGGTATAGTTAGTTATCTATGGACTATTCAATAACTAATTGATATTATGGGAAATGATTGCCAGATTTATTTCTAGGAGCACAAATTACACAAAGAGAACTGTTAGTGAAATTGTGGACATCTGGAAGCTATGAGTCCGAAGAGAATCCATCCTTTGTTTCAAGTAGAAGCTGTCCTGGTGTCATTTATTAGTTGCTTTTTATAATCTGCATTAGGGTCAAGAATGATTCACTGTATCATACAGCTTTTAAACTTTTTGGAGGTAATGATACTTAGCAAGCATGAGGAATTTGACCATGTGATTTCTACATAGGACGTCAACGTTTCCTCCCTTAGGTAGCACTGAGTTCGTAAAATGCCAACGTTACCAATTCATTTGTTAGATTGGAGGAGTCAGAATATTCAAAAGCCTTGTCCCCTTCTTCCTATATGCGATACCCTTTTGATGTAAGCGTTGCGGGCACCCGAAGGCGGCAGGCGCGGCCATAACTTATATTTTCAATTACCAGGATATTCCATTTCACGGTCGCACTTTGCATACTGCAACTGTCTGCACCACTTACAAGAACATAGCGTTTCATTGGCGGGGCACAAATGTGTTTGTTGGGGATATGTCCCTGTTATAATCTATCATCCACCGGCTTCTGATAGATCATTAAAAGGGGAACTGCACTTTTTTGGGAATTTCGCCTATTGTTCAAAATCATTATCAGAGACATGACCGTGAATGTTATTTATTAATTAATTTTTTTGCCTTTATAAACATTAAATAAATGCGATCAAAATTCCACTTACAATGGAGCCTATGGAAGCCGCTCTATTCCACCCTTAAAAAAAACATCCATACACCCCCATTGAGGGTTTATATACACGATGTAAGTATATATGTGATGTAGTGACAGGCACATTTATAATAACATTTAATATTTAAGTGTTTTGATAATTTTAAGCATATGCGGCGCATTAATTTAAAAAAAAAACGCATCACTATGCTTGCTTTTTGTATTCTTCACCACTGATTGTTACTCACTGCAGACTTCGTGGGAGCCAACACACATAATAAAACATCACTTACTGTGTAATGTGTGCTGTCATTAGGGTGCCGACTGTTAGGCTGTTCCGCTTTAAGCAAACATTTATTTACAAGTTAGAATGCATTAAAAAAAAATGTATCCGTCGTCATGTCTTTCATAATGATTGTGAACCAAAGGCAAGATTCTAAAACAAGTGCAGTTCCCCTTTAAAATTGCTAATCTTTGTGTTTTAAAGCATCGAGGCCAGGGGTGTCAAACATACCGCCCGAACAGGGTTTTATCCGCCCCGCGGGATGAGTTTGGTAAGTATAAAAATGAGTCGAAATTTTTGAACGAAAGAAACTGCTGTTCTAAATGTGTCCACCAGATGTCGCAATAGCAATTATTTGTATCTTTGTAGATGATGCTACACATGTAAAACATAAATAAACCACATGATGTTAGTGCACCAGTCGAGGAAAATTAGCAAACTACATAAATAACATCCTGTAATTTGATTTTGATACAATTTTTTTATCTTTATAGATTGAAAATTAGTTGACTGATGAACATTATCACATAATTTATTCAGAAAGTATAATTAACGAAAAACAAAGATAGAATGCTATTAACCGCAACATGTAAGTGTAAAAAAACAAAACAACAGCATTATGATTTGTACATTTTCAGAATGTGATTGTTCTATTTTTAAAGAAAACAATCTGAAGTTGTCTTTATTTTTAAGTTATCGTGCCGGGATTTTACCAGTCCGGCCCACTTGGGAGTAGATTTTCGTCAATGTGGCCCCCGATCTAAAATGAGTTTGTCACCCCTGATCTAAACCCTGACTACATATTATTGACCTACTTTATGGAAAAGGCAGTTTCTTCTTTTTGTATACTGTACATATAGTACCAAAAACCGTATGCAGCATATGCCATTATCGGTATTGTTTTGATGTGGGCGTAAATTGTTGTGAGAGAGGAGATTAGAAACCCCTATTTGACAAGGGAATCAATGTGGTCTAAGGACAACCTCCTAACCCTCATATGCTGTCCTCCCTTCAGCAAAGCATCATCACTTTTAGTATTTATCATTTATCTTCAGTCTGCCTATGGATCCCTGACAAGTCCATTAAGCAAGAGAAGCTTTAATGCCTCTCAACTGATGATGGAAAATCCCTTGTCTGATGAGAAAGGTGAAAAAGACTAAAAGCGTAACACCACTTTGACCTCTGGCTCTATATGCAGTCGCACCAGTGAATGGATGAGGTGGATTAGTAGTATTACTCTGCCAAAGTGTCAATGATTGTTATAAACTAAAAAGCTATTTAACTGTCCAGTATTATATATTTTTTATATAAGTTAGATAAGTGTCAGAGATCCCACAAGTGTGAAATTGTATTGTCCACAATCGAGTCTTGATGCTGGAATCTAGACACTTTAAAAGTTTATTTTTCCTTCTGAAAACACGCCGTTTTGTGTGTCTGTAATGGAGATGTTAATGATAATGAATTGTGTTTGTACTTGCCTGTCTTCCAAGAACCATGACCATGCACTTAATCCACATGATGTATGTTTTACATACACATTTTAACTCTGTAGCTGTCTATATAATACATGCCATATATGAGACTCAAACGTTCGCAACACTAGCATTGCTATGTGAAATGTAATGTATACTTTAAAGTAACTGTTTGCCTGCAGAGTGACCCCAGGATGCACATGGTTAAATATTTTTAAAGCAAAAAGCAGGTAGCACCAGCGTGCTTGAAGCTGTCGCACAAAGGTGAGCAACATGAAAAAAAACAGGTACAGAGGCAAAGGCAAAAAGGATTCCAGGAACTTTATTTTCATACCAGTATACATGAGATGGCAAGAAATTTAGTACCCGAGGTCTTAGAATGATTGAATGAGTACTACTAGAATGATAGGCTTCAGCACACCCGCGACCCCGAAAGGGACAGGCGGTAGAAAATGGATGAATGGATATACATCATATGTATATATATATATATATATATATATATATATATATATATATATATATATATATACAGTACAGTCCAAAGTTTGGACACACCTTCTCATTCAATGTGTTTTCTTTATATTCATGACTATTTACATTGTAGATTGTCATTGAAGGCATCAAAACTATGAATGAACACGTGGAGTTATGTACTTAACAAAATAAGGTGAAATACTGGAAAACATGTTTTGTATTCTAGTTTCTTCAAAATAGCCACCCTTTGCTCTGATTACTTATTCGCAAACTCTTGGCATTCTCTCGATGAGCTTCAAGAGGTAGTCACCTGAAATAGTTTTCACTTCACAGGTTGAAGCTGCTTGAAGCTCATCGAGAGAATGCCAAGAGTGTGCAAAGCGGTAATCAGCGCAAAGAGTGGCTATTTTGAAGGAACTAGAATCTAAAACATGTTTTCAGTTATTTCACCTTTTTTTGTTAAGTACATAACTCCACATGTGTTCATTCATAGTTTTGATGCCTTCAGTGACAATCTACAATGTAAATAGTCATGAAAATAAAGAAAATGCATTGAATGAGGAGAAGGTGTGTCCAAACGTTTGGCCTGTACTGTATATGTCACCAAGTTTTAAGCAAATTAATGACTTACAGTTAAGTAAAACGTGCCTGGATTACATTTTGACTACAAACTTGCCTTTGTGTCCAAATATTGGAGTATTTCTAAGCAAATTTTAAATATGCAAGCGAGTAATAACCTGTGATTAGCCCTAGTATATATATATATATATATATATATATATATATATATATATATATATATATATATATATATATATATATATATATATATATTAACTGTAAGTCATTAATTTGCTTAAAACTTGGTGACAGTAAGTATAGTAAGAATTAAATGCACATTTTCAAAGTATTTGCAACAAAACAGCATACAAGGTACAGATAGTAAACACACCCATAAACAACTTTACATAGTGCAGTATTTACAGCTACATTTACTCTTCCTTAGTTTAAGTAATTGTTTCAACAAAAGGGTTAAGCCATGTTTTATTTTGTTGGTGCTGTTGGACCGGATGTGACGTGTCTCGCTGTTATTGTGAAGCATGACGGTTCTCTATAAAAAAAAAACGTGCTTCTCGATTTCCTTTTTACTGTCAGTCTTTTCTGCTGGCCTTCATCTAATTACAAACCATCGGTTACAAAAAACAAGCTTAAAGGCCTACTGAAACCCACTACTACCGACCACGCAGTCTGATAGTTTATACATCAATGATGAAATCTTAACATTGCAACACATGCCAATACGGCCGGGTTAACTTATAAAGTGCAATTTTAAATTTCCCGGCAAACTTCTGGCTGAAAACGTTTCGATATGATGATGTTTGCGCGTGACGTCAACGGTTGAAGCGGAAGTATTCGGAGCCCATTGAATCCAATACAAAAAGCTCTGTTTTCATCTCAAAATTCCACAGTATTCTGGACATCTGTGTTGGTGAATCTTTTGCAATTTGTTTAATGAACAATGGAGACTGCAAAGAAGAAAGTTGTAGGTGGGATCGGTGTATTAGCGGCGGACTACAGTAACACAACCAGGAAGACTTTGAGAAGGATAGCAGATGCGCTAGCCGCCGACCTCACCTTGACTTCCTCCGTCTCCGGGCCGCCGACGCATCTGTGATCGGGTGAAGTCCTTCGTCGTACCGTCGATCGCTGGAACGCAGGTGAGCACGGGTCGTGATGAGCAGATGAGAGCTGACGTAGGTGCAGAGCTAATGTTTTTAGCATAGCTCTGTCGAGGTTCCCTAGCTAAGTTAGCTTCAATGGCGTCGTTAGCAACAGCATTGCTAAGCTTCGCCATGCTGGAAAGCATTAACCGTGTAGTTACATGTCCAGAGTTTGGTAGTATTGTTGATCTTCTGTCTATCCTTCCAGTCAGGGACTTATTTGTTTTGTTTCTATATGCAGTTAAGCCTGATGCTATCACGTTAGCTCAGTAGCTAAAGTGCTTCACCGATGTATTGTCGTGGAGATAAAAGTCACTGTTAATGTCCATTTCGCGTCTTCGACTCTCATTTTCAAGAGGATATAGTATCCGAGGTGGTTTGAAATACAAATCCGTGATCCACAATAGAAAAAGGAGAAGGAGCCCTTGTACTTAAGTTACGGTCAGAGCGAAAAAAGATACGTTCTGCACTGCACGCTAGTCCTTCACTTTCACGTTCCTCATCCACGAATCTTTCATCCTCGCTCAAATTAATGGGGTAATCGTCGCTTTCTCGGTCCGAATCTCTCTCGCTGCTGGTGTAAACAATAGGAAAATGTAAGCAGCCCTTCCACCGGTGTCGTCACGCTACTTCCGGTAGGGGCAAGGCTTTTTTTATCAGAGACCAAAAGTTGCGAACTTTATCGTCGTTTTTCTATGCTAAATCCTTTCAGCAAAAATATGGCAATATCGCGAAATGATCAAGTATGACACATAGAATGAATCTGCTATCCCCGTTTCAATAAAAAAATTCATTTCAGTAGGCCTTTAATTATCTTTTTGGATGATAGCGCTGATCTCTTTTGTACAAACTACCTCGCGTTAGTTGGCGACAGGAAGGACATTTTGCATCACTTGGTGTTGTTAATGTCCTACATGCTGTGGCTGTCCATTTCAAAATGACATTGTTTAATATATACGTGGTGAACGCAGATAAACTCAGCCAGCATATTTTGTTGCCCTCTGTTTGCTGTCCATGTAGCATTCATGTTTATGTTTCGCTTTAAGATGCTATTTTAAAACTGATGGGCGCCGATGAGAAGGAAGTTTGTCGCTGCAATACAAACTAACTACCTCAATCAAGTTCTGTTGGAGTTTGTTTGGAAGAGCGCATAGCACATCGCTCTAATTATAATCACACTGGTGTGTGATGTCATCACCTCCTGTGCATTGCGCGCAGCTGCCTTTTTCCGTTCAGAACAAACACTGATTAAATTTAATTCATTCACGGTAACTTGATAATTTATTTTTATTAATCACATACGCTAGCGCGTTAATGTTGACAGCCCTAATATATATATATATATATATATATATATATATATATATATATATATATATATATATAAATATATATATATATATATATATATATATATATATATATATATATATATATATATATATATATATATATATATATATATATATATATGCCTTTTTCCGTTCAGAACAAACACTGATTAAATTTAATTCATTCACGGTAACTTGATAATTTATTTTTATTAATCACATACGCTAGCGCGTTAATGTTGACAGCCCTAATATATATATATATATATATATATATATATATATGTATGTATGTGTGGGGAAAAAATCACAAGACTATTTCATCTCTACAGGCCTGTTTCATAAGGGGTTTTACTCCATCCTCAGGAGATTTCCAATCTCCTGAGGATGGAGGAAAACCCCTCATGAAACAGGCCTGTAGAGATGAAATAGTCTTGTGGTTTTTTCCCCACACATACATATTACGCTCTACCACAGTATCGAGCACTATTTTTTGGATAATCTAATTAAGACATATATATATATATATATATATATATATATATATATATATATATATATATATATATATATATATATATATATATATATATATATATATATATATATATATATATATATACACTACCGTTCAAAAGTTTGGGGTCACATTGAAATGTCCTTATTTTTTAAGGAAAAACACTGTACTTTTCAATGAAGATAACTTTAAACTAGTCTTAACTTTAAAGAAATACACTCTATACATTGCTAATGTGGTAAATGACTATTCTAGCTGCAAATGTCTGGTTTTTGGTGCAATATCTACATAGGTGTATAGAGGCCCATTTCCAGCAACTATCACTCCAGTATTCTAATGGTACAATGTGTTTGCTCATTGGCTCAGAAGGCTAATTTAAGATTAGAAAACCCTTTTGCAATCATGTTCACACATCTGAAAACAGTTTAGCTTGTTACAGAAGCTACAAAACTGACCTTCTTTTGAGCAGATTGAGTTTCTGGAGCATCACATTTGTGGGGTTAAGTAAACGCTCAAAATGTCCAGAAAAAGAGAACTTTCATCTGAAACTCAACAGTCTATTCTTGTTCTTAGAAATGAAGGCTATTCCACAAAATTGTTTGGGTGACCCCAAACTTTTGAATGGTAGTATATATATATATATATATATATATATATATATATATATATATATATATATATATATATATATATATATATATATATATATATATATATATATCGCCAAGGTACGTGCGGAATGTTCCTTAGGTCAGGGAAAAGAACACGGAGGCTATTTCATCCCTACAGGCCTGTTTCCCAGGTTTCCCTGCTCTTCAGGGGAGGGTTTTTTTCATACCAGCATACATGAGATGGCAAGAAATTTAGCACCCGAGGTCCTAGTTTAATTGAATGAATGAATGAATGAATACCACTAGAACGATAGTATGTACATAAAAATGTAAACAGAATAGAATGAACTTTCTGGGACCTTACCCCATTGCTAACACTCACAATGACGTCTGTACATGAGGCATTGGAAGAGACCGGAAAGCCTGTCCAAAAAAGACTGAATGAGCAGGTAATCTTGTTTACATGATTTCTAAATGGCACAGAGAGTCATTGTTGAAGGCTGCCAGAGTTTACCCATGTTGTGTGCTCAAAGACTATGGAACTGTGGCGATAAACTAAATCAGCTTAGCCCGGACACAGGATAGAATGCAAACATAACACTGTGTGGATGAGGTGTTCCAGCGCACATGCATGCACATACAGTATGCAACCATTGTCATAAGATGGATATTATGTGTGTAGTTCAGTTTTTGGAAAAAAATTGCATATATTTTATGCTAGGGATGTGTACTTTTCACATTTGAATCGATACGACACCAATTCCCAGTACCTGGGAATTGATACCTTTAAAAAACAGTACCGATTTTCTGGTACATTTGTGTGTTTTAAAATTAGTCATTAAAAGCTAATTGTTTTCAAAAAATAATAAATGAAATGACTTTATATTTAACACTGAGCTGTACTGTCCAGTTGTTATCTTGTTTTCTTACACATCCATGTCTAATTTGCAGGAACTGTACTGTACTGTATTATATTGTATAGTAGACTTTTGCATGCAGTTGCAATTCCAAGACATCGGATGGCGGTATCTAGACAACGATGTGTTGCCTTAGCCAGGCAGCAGTCTTTGCCATTAAGTTGAATATGCCAGTCTTTTCTTTTGTCGAGCCCTACAAAGTGTTTATACTGTAAATATTTTAATTATTACTTACCAGCAGTTTGATTGTGCCGTGCAGCTTGGTTGTAGTTGATCACCAAATATAGAGGTGTTGAAATCATCATGTAAAATCGCTAATACAAATCTTTAGAATGTCTATGGCAAATCCAATATATATGAGCATCAAGTTAGCACATTTTGAATTAATGCTGTCACAACTACGACTCTTGCTGCCCTGCTGCCTTCGGTAATGGCACCATTCCCAAATGATGTGGGTCCATCGATAACCTCACTAACAACTTTAACGATGCCCTGCGCAACGCCATTGTAAGCCCCTAAGAGGCGTAGCCCGTGGTTCAAAGAAGAAACCAGAGCTCTTAAACTGTCATGTAGAAAGCTGGAACACAAATGGCGTATGACTAAACTTGAGGTTTTCCATCAAGCATGGAATAAACGCACTAAAACTAATTACTACTCCAATCTCATCCGCCTCAATAAAAACAATCCTAAATAATTATTCAGTACAGTAGCATCGCTAACCCAACAAGGGACTCATCCCAGTAGCTCCACTCACTCGGCTGATGACTTTATATAATTCCTTACTAAGAAAATTGAGCTCATTAGAAAGGAAATTAAAGATAACTGGGTTCTATGAACACAGATACAAATGTATGTACGACGGATATTGCCCTCCAAAATAATCTTTCTCTTTTTGAAGAAATAACATTAGAGGAACGTTTGCGACTTGTAAATGGGACAAAAAAACATCATGTTTACTTGACCCACTTCCTGGGAAACTTATCGTGGAGCTGTTTGTAATATTAGGACCATCAGTGCTAAATATTATTAACTTATCACTTTCCTCTGGCACTGTTGCGCTTGCATTCAAAACAGCGGTTGTTCACCTCTGCTCAAAAGTAAGTAAGTAAGTACATGTTATTCATGAAGCGCTTTTTACGGATAAAATCACAAAGCGCTGTACAATACATAGGTGATTTAAAACAACAATTCAATTAACACAACAGGGGCAACATCATAAAAAAGACAACAAGCAGATTAAAAATGATAGTTAAAAGGTGCATTAACTAAAAACTTTACTAAAAAGAGAAGTCTTCAAATGTTTCTTAAACATGTCAACACAGTCAAGCTCACGGAGGGACTGATGCAACTTATTCCAGAGTCTGGGAGAGATAGCCTGAAATGCCAGGTTTCCACGGGTTTTAAAATGAGTTTTTGGGAATCTTTAAAGGCCTACTGAAATGATTTTTTTTTATTTAAACGGGGATAGCAGATCCATTCTATGTGTCATACTTGATCATTTCGCGATATTGCCATATTTTGCTGAAAGGATTTAGTAGAGAACATCAACGATAAAGTTCGCAACTTTTGGTCGCTGATAAAAAAAGCCTTGCCTGTACCGGAAGTAGCGTGACGTCACATGTTGAAAGGCCCCTCACATTTCCCCATTGTTTTCAATGCAGCGAGAGCGATTCGGACCGAGAAAGCGACGATTACCCATTAATTTGAGCCAGGATGAAAGATTCGTGGATGAGGCACGTGAGAGTGAAGGACTAGAGTGCAGTGCAGGACGCATCTTTTTTCACTCTGACCGTAACTTTGGTACAAGCTGGCTCATTGGATTCCACACTCTCTCCTTTTTCTATTGTGGATCACGGATTTGTATTTTAAACCACCTCGGATACTATATCCTCTTGAAAATGAGAGTTGAGAACGCGAAATGGACATTCACAGTGACTTTTATCTCCACGACAATACATCGGCGAAACACTTTAGCTACGGAGCTAACGTGATAGCATCGGGCTTAACTGCATATAGAAACAAAATAAATAAGCCCCTGACTGGAAGGATAGAATGAAAATCAACAATACTATTAAACCATGGACCTGTAAATACACGGTTAATGCTTTCCAGCCTGGCGAAGCTTAACAATGCTGTTGCTAACGACGCCATTGAAGCTAACTTGGCAACAGGACCTCACGGAGCTATGCTAAAAACATTATCCACCTACGCCAGCCAGCCCTCATCCGCTCATCCACATGCTCACCTGCGTTCCAGCGATCGACGGAGCGACGAAGGACTTGACCCGATCATCCGTGCGGTCGGCGGCTAGCGTCGGATAGCGCGTCTGCTATCCAAGTCAAAGTCCTCCTGCTTGTGTTGCTGAAGCCAGCCGCTAATACACCGATCCCACCTACAACTTTCTTCTTTGCAGTCTTCATTGTTCATTAAACAAATTGCAAAAGATTCACCAACACAGATGTCCAGAACACTGTGGAATTTTGAGATGAAAACAGAGCTTTTTGTATTGGATTCAATGGTGTCCGAATACTTCCGTTTCAACGATTGACATCACGCGCATACGTCATCATACATAGACGTTTTCAACCGGAAGTTTAGCAGGAAATTTAAAATTGCACTTTATAAGTTAACCCGGCCGTATTGGCATGTGTTGCAATGTTAAGATTTCATCATTGATATATAAACTATCAGACTGCGTGGTCGGTAGTAGTGGGTTTCAGTAGGCCTTTAAGAGACCCTGGCCTGAAGACCGGAGGCTGCGCCCTGAAATGTAGGGGCATAACAAATCAGTGATGTACTGAGGGGCCCCACCATGCAACGCATGGAAAGACCTAACTTAACCTCAATCCTGACCTTATGGTAAACTACCGGCCGTTGTCCCACCTTCCCTTTAACATTTGAAAATCCTCAAAAAGATCGTTGCACAACAGCTAAATGAACACTGAGCATCTAACAATCTCCGTGAACCCTTTCAGTCCGGTTTCAGGGCAAATCACTCTACGGAGACAGCCCTCGCAAAAATGACTAATGACCTATTGCTAACTATGGATGCTGATGCGTCATCCGTTTTGCTGCTACTTGATTTTAGCGCTTCTTTCGATACCGTCGATCACACAATTTTATTAGAACGTATCAAAACACGTATTGGTATGTCAGACTTAGCCTTTTCTTTGTTTAACTCTTATCATACTGACAGGATGCAGTGTGTCTCCCATAACAATGTGACTTTGGATGTTAAGGTTTTTTCCACAGTAAAAGCAGTTCCACCATATGACCATATGTTGGACTCTGGTCGTCAGAGGCTGTTTGAGACGCCTGCCATTTGGAAGCATTTGATAGATAGTGAGAGCTCCCCACTATGACAACTTTAAGAACCTACTCTAATACACCCCCAATATAAACATAATTTGTGTAACTTACAACAAAATGTGTTCATATAGTGGCCTGCTCACACCCAGATTAGAGTTTCATGTGAAATGTATGTAATATTTGGTTTACAATATTTTTAATCTAAACATGCCGGCCTTTGACTCTTGTTTGATTACTTAGTCTATTATTACAACACTGGAGAGCTTCTTGCGGTTGCAGCTGTATGTGATACAAAATCGGGCCATTCCTATGGTGTCATTTTGCCACACCCACTTGCAATGGCAAAAATGGGAATTTTGTGTCCTTGCTTCCATCTTTTTTACATTCTTGAAATCAAATATTAGCCAAGCCCAAACAACAACCTCTCTGTGTTGCCAAAGTATCCACAGCCTGTAGAAATGTGCACATGTAGAGGGTCTTAGTCTGCGTTGTGTAGTTTTTTAAATAAAAGACACTTTACCATTTATTGGTGAACTGTGTTGGAAACACAAAACACACACACACACACACACACACACACACACACACACACACACACACACACACACACACACACACACACACACACACAGGTCTCAGCTTTCTGGCGGACTGATTTCTGCTCCTGTATGGTGTAAATACCATGCGTAAATGCGACCAGTCAAACAATTCACACAGTCGACGCTCTACTTCTTAATTAGCAGAATTGTGCAGAGAAATAACTTAAAAAAACACGTCACTTGTACCCACAACATTATTTTGTTAACTTTTTGAGTATTTAAGAACGTTTAGGAAGAATATTTACAACAGAAAGTGAAGAAACACGGAGCAGTGAAGAACTATTACCTTCCAACTCAAAAGTCCGAAGCAAGAGGAAGTAAACAAACAAAAAACCGCAAAGACACTTCCCCCACCTGACATCCGGTTCTTCAAAAATAAAAGCGATATTTCAAAATAAAATATAACACCCCGTCTAGTTCATAATATAGCGCGACAACATCACACTATCACACGCACATGAAACATGAAGTTGCCGTTTGTCAGCGCACATTTCTACGTCAAGTTCACTCTTGATGCATCTCATAAGGGCGTACACCGGGTTTTTGTATGTAAGCAAACTTAATACATGAGGCCCTTGGAGAAATGCATCTAGGGTAGGGATGGATACCTTCATCTCAGAAGCCGATTCAATACGCATCTCGATACATGATCACTGATACGATACAGTAACGATACAATGAAGCCTCCTGCCGATATGATGCAATGCAAATCACTCCTATTCTCGATACGATTCACTCCTATTCTCAATACAATGCGATTCAAAACAATTTCATAACGATACAACATAGACCTTAAAAAGTTGTTCAGTTCAGTTAGTTGTTTTATGATGCAGTACCATTCAATTCAGAAATGTTTAAGTCTACATCCAGTCTCTTGCCTCAGAAGCTTAAAGGCCTACTGAAACCCACTACTACCGAGCACGCAGTCGCAACACATGCCAATACGGCCGGGTTAACTTATAAAGTGCAATTTTAAATTTACCGCAAAACTTCCGGTTGAAAACGTCTATGTATGATGACGTATGCGCGTGACGTCACGGATTGAACGGACAACAGCTCTGTTTTCATCGAAAAATTCCACAGTACTCTGGACATCTGTGTTGGTGAATCTTTTGCAATGTGTTTAAAGAACAATGGAGACAGCAAAGAAGAAAGCTGTAGGTGGGATCGTTGTATTAGCGGCTGGCTACAGCAACACAAGCAGGAGGACTTTGACTTGGATAGCAGACGCGCTATCCGACGCTAGCCGCCGACCGCACGGATGATCGGGTGAAGTCCTTCGTCGCTCCGTCGATCGCTGGAACGCAGGTGAGCATGTGGATGAGCAGATGAACTTAAAGGTTGAATTTCACATTGCCTTTTTGTGTGCAGCAAACTAATACACCTATTTAAAAATGACAATTCACTATTTGAAAATTAAATTACATTTTACTAATCACTCCTTTTTACTTATTCTGTTATCTCATTTTGTTTTGACTAAACATAACTCAATTGTAGAGTGCACTCTCCACTCTTTTCCCGTTACTTAGAGATTCCACTACCTCTGCTTTTACTTTAGTGTAGAGATTGGGTATTTCCTTTTTGGAAAAGAACCGCCTTTGGGGCATTTTGTACCTGGGGTCAAAAGCGTTGGCCATGAACCTGAACCCCTCGTTCTCCACAACGCTATATGGCTGCATGCCCAAAGGCTTATTTTGTCCAAAGAACATTGTGATGGTCCTGCTGTTATCACTACTAGAGCTTGGCGTGACTGCATCGGATTCGGCACAATCCAAACTAGTGGGAATGGGGGCAGCCGCTGAAGTATCCACGTGGTGCCGTCTCTTCATGTGTTTGTTGTGCTAGTCACGTATTTGATAGATGCAGGGCATTCTTTACGTATTACATGTGTCTTGTCAATCTTACCGTCTTTCTTATAAAAACCGAAGTATTTCCATACGTTCGATTTATGCGAGTTTGGGAGCATCGAATATCTCATCAGTTATCACCGCCATCCATGTTGCGTGCACTGTTCTGTGCTGCTCCCTCCCGTAACTTAGTTTCCTTCTGTGCCTGCCCCGGAAATAGGACAGAGTCAGGGCTGCCAGTCAGATCTCACCATAGACCTCCATGGATCTCACATGAAAAATAAACAATCGAGACTGTATAAAACAAGTTGCTATAACAAGTAACACTGGGCTGAGCAGGAAGTAATAGAACATATTAATATCGATCAAATGCATGAATTTAACCGATACAAAGAGGCAAGAACCGATGCATCACGAAAGTGCCCCTGTTGTTTATCGATGCATAATGGAATGTACCGGTGCGGTCGCATCGCAAATGGTTGGTTCTAACCACCGGTGCGAATCGGTGAATCTGTCCATCCCTAATCCAGGGGCATAACAATCGGCTTTTTAAGTCGTAATCAAAATCATCACAGGCTCAAACAACTGTTAAATACATAAATGTGAAACTATTACCTACCCATCGCTTTTAATGCATACACCCACATTCTGCGCAACTAAATGCTGCCTCGACACTGACACTGTTGTGTTTGACTAAGGGAGATGACGGCTCAGACACCAGGGGGCAGTAAGGTTCAATAATGTATTATATATATAGTCAATATATGTAATAATAATAAACAATACTAACTAATAAACTACACTAAGGAAATGGAGAGTGTCAAAACCCAAGAGTGTATGTGTGTGAGGCTATGTGTGTAGTTAGCTGAGGTGTGTGTTACCAAGTGTTGTCGAGAGCGAAGGAACACGGAAGTCCGTGGGGCAGACAGATGATCCAGGGCGAGAGAGAGGCGTCGAGAGGTCGTGTCTAAGTGGGAGGTCGGGAATCCAAAAGGGCAGTCCGGGAAGCAAAGGAACAAGAAAGCGAACGAGACGCACAGCTCGCCAACTCAAGAACAAGGGCAGACGCTGGAAGGACAAGGAAGAACAACGAAGCACGGAGGGGGAAACGCAGGAAGAGAGAGAGAGAGCATAAAGATCCGATCATCGCTTACTGTACGGCAACAGAAGGTTATATTCCAGCGCGGGATGGCAGGTTGAGCAGGCTTAAGAAGGCAGCTCGCTCATTACAGGCAGGTGCGCTGATTGCCGGTGAATGATTGCAGCTGGCGGCTGCTGCAGGGCGGAGACGCGCCCGGCGCATACTTGGATGTGCGCGGCCGTGGGCCTGTCCCTAGGTGCGACAAGCAGAGTGCAAGGATGAGGGCGCATAATGCGCTCTGGCTGTGACAGACACGCTTGAATAAAATGTCTAAATGGTTGGACAAGTCATTAAGTAATGATTAAAACCATAACAATATAATGCCAATTTTAAGATAATGGTGATCAGTGAAGAAGACATAAACATATGATATCCTTCTTTTTATTGCAATTTTATTGCGACTCGTCTTATATCCTGGTAGATACAGTATGTTTATTCTGGGAGTCAATGTAGTAGTTTTTTTTGTACCTAAAGGTCGGACAGTAACACATGCCATAAAGAAACACCACTGTTCTTTTATGAGTCAATATTTAAATTAGCAAACAAGAAAAATGATGCTCACAGGAAACAGATGGTACCAGTCGCATTACATCATCTTAAATGTGTCATACATTGCCTTGTGTGGTATATACCTCATGACAATTATCTATTCGCAAATGTCGGCCAATATCTCACCTGTGGGCAGGGTTGGCACAGTGGAGCTGTCGCGGTATTGACCACCTCCCCCTGACCCTCGATACATTCCCTGAGTTACGATACCGCAGTAAATGATGGCTGTGTTTTGGCAGCACTACATTCTGCAAAGTCACCAGCACACAACGGCCATGAAAGTTTAAATATTGTTGCTGTCAGGCCAAAACCTTGAATCTCAGTGGTTTGCTGTAATTTTTATATAGGTTTTGTTTTCATAAATTCAGGCTGTTGGCTTCCTCCAAGGCTTTTATCGATATGTAGGCTAAGAAAAGTGCTTATTTTTAGCTGTTGTGACTGTAAACTCAATCACCGTGAGCCTTGATAGTATACATAATGGTACTATTGGCAGCAGCAAAAAGGGACAATGCATCAAACAATTATGCAAAAGGGCAGGTTATTCAAACTTTTGATGACAAAATAAAGTGCCGCACGCAGTACAAATTAAGCTGGTCACCGATTTTAATTATTTTACCGTACATTCATACTATACTGTACTATATATATGCAGTAATGTCTGAAAATTAATGGACTTGGCTTTAAACATGTTTAGACTTGGTTTATGGCTTATAATAAAAACATGTTGAAGGGTTCATTCTAGGGTTGTACAGTATACTATTAATAAAGTACTGCAGTACTATTCATCCATGCATCCATTTTGTACCGTTTTTCCAGTTAGGGGTCGCGGTACTAATTATGAAAAATACCGGTACTATTTTAATTTTTTTAACGGACATCACAGCACGCCGTTTTCACGTCGTGTGATTGCGGGAGCACAGGCGCATGTTCGGCAACGCACGCGCACTTACAAGCAGACACGGTGAGGAGACATAAGAGGCAGAATGGACGCATTTTGGCTTAAAAACTAATGAGAAAGGTGAAGTTATAAACATTGAAGCGCCGCTCTACAAGTGGTGCTTTAAAACATAGCTAGCTAGCGGCTAACATCCATCCTCCGTCGGCAGTGTTTTAGCTACTTTATAATTACTAATCCCACGCTCGTCAATGTAAACAAATAAGGGGATCTATACATACATTGACTTTAACAATACCAAGTACAAGAGCCATATCTAGTCGGTATTACAATAATTACATAAAAAAAAGTTATGATCACAAAATCTTTTGTCCTTTTTTTTTTATTGTTTATAATGTCTGGAAATATGTTCCTGGACGCAGGAGAACTTTAATTATGAACAATGTATGATCCTGTAACTACTTGGTATTGGATTGATACCAAAATGTGTAGTATCACCTAAAAACTAAAGTATAAAGTATAGTAAAGTATACAAACAACAAAGGAATGAGTGCTTATTACATTTTAATAGAAGTGTAGATAGAAAAAATAAGCAGATATTAACAGTAAATGAACAAGTAGTTTATGAATCCTTTTTCTATCGCTTGTCCCTCAAATTTTTGACAAAATAAAAGAACCTACAGCTTTCTTCTTTGCTGTCTTCATTGTTCATTAAACAAATTGCAAAAGATTCACCGACACAGATGTCCAGAATACTGTGGAATTTTGCGATGAAAACAGACGACTTAATAGCTGGCCACAATGCTGTCCCAAAATGTCCGCTGCAATCTGTGACGTCACGTGCAAACGTCATCATACCGAGATGTTTTCAGCAGGATATTTTGCGGGAAATTTAAAATTGCACTTTACTAATCTAACCCGGCCGTATTGGCATGTGTTGCAATGTTAAGATCTCATCATTGATATATAAACTATCAGACTGCGTGGTCGGTAGTAGTGGGTTTCAGTAGGCCTTTAACAGTAAATGAACAAGTAGATTAATTAAGTTTTCTACCACTTGTCCTTAATAATTTTGACAAAATAATAGAATGGAAAATGACACAATATGTTACTGCATACGTCAGCAGCCATTTTAGGAGCCTTTGTTTGCTTACTTACTACTAGAAGAATATAGTTGTCTAGAATGTTCACTATCCTTGTTATGACAAAAGTTTTCTTTGATTGCAATAAGAAACATATATTTAATGTATCATAAGTTGGTCTGTTAAAATAAAGCCAATAATAAAAAAATTTTGTGGTCCCGGTTTGTTTTGAAAAGTATCGAAAATTATTAAAAAGTCGCAATTAGGGATGTCCGATAATATCAAACTGCCGATATTATCGGCCGATAAATGCTTTAAAATGTAATATCGGAAATTATCGGTATCGGTTTCATAAAGTAAAATGTATGACTTTTTAAAACACCGCTGTACGGAGTGGTACACGGACGTAGGGAGAAGTACAGAGCGCCAATAAACCTTAAAGGCACTGCCTTTGCGTGCCGGCCCAATCACATAACATCTACGGCTGTTCACACACGCAAGTGAATGCAATACATACTTGCTCAACAGCCATACAGGTCACACTGAGGGTAGACGTATAAACAACTTTAACACTGTTACAAATATGCGCCACACTGTGAACCCACACCAAACAAGAATGAAAAACACATTTCGGGAGAACATCTACAGTGTAACACAACATAAACACAACAGAACAAATACCCAGAACCCCTTGCAGCACTAAATCTTTCGGGACGCTACAATATACACCCCCCGCTACCCCTTATATACTGTATATATAAAAATAATGCACTTTGTGACTTCAATAATAAATATGGCAGTGCTATGTTGGCATTTTTTCCATAACTTGAGTTGATTTATTTTGGAAAACCTTGTTACATTGTTGAATGCATCCAGCGGGGCATCACAACAAAATTAGGCATAATAATGTGTTAATTCCACGACTGTATATATCGGTATCGGTTGCTTTCGGAATCGGTAATTAAGAGTTGGACCATATCGGAATATCAGATATCTGCAAAAAAGCCATTATTGGACATCTCTTATCGGAATACATTTTTTACAAAATATTGGTATCGGAAAACCGTACTTCATTCTATTGTATTATATTCTATTCTACTCTATTTTATTCTATGATATTTTTTTTCCAAAAAACTACATCTTAAAATAAAACTTTAAAAATGTTCAATCAAATGACGGTCAGTATAGTACAGTCTAGTCGGTATGAGTCCAACTTATCACGGGTTAGCAGGACATCTGGTTCTTTTCACAGACAACATTTGGCCATCCGGCCTTTCAGTCCCTTTTTGTTGTGGTGGATTTCCGTTCCAGCTTTGGGGCTGCATCGTGTGCATTTTATCGTGTCTTCGCCATGACGAGGGTGAGTCCATAACGCGCTGACTGAATGATTGTGTAAATGCGTTTCATTTCATGTGAATAAACTCATTGGTCATACATGACTAGTTCAGCAATTTCATTGGTCTGATGTGATGAGGCTAAATATATTGGTGGCATGTGGAATTTATACACCTGGAAAAATCTATAAATGAGCCCCTGCATTGTATAAAGAGTTTAAAGCATAGGAAAAAAGTAACAGCTTGGAGTCTGGATATTACGGTAGACTACACATACCTTAATAATATTACATTGAAATTAGAGTAAATCATTGTTTATTGATAATTTGGCTTCTAGATTTTGACCTACATGAATCAGGGAATCTTGGTTTGGTAGAAAGATACCTTGATTGTTAATAATCTGTTAAAACATTACTTTAATTTCCAAAAGTGTCTGGTTCATCAAAACAATGTAAAGAGTGTTGCCTTACAGCCGCTTTAAAACGTTGTGTTTAAACGTAATAACGCACATCTTTTCAGTGTCTATTTGTTGAATTATGGCCGTTAGCAAAGCAAAATCCATAAATCAGCTGGACCGTTTTATAAGACACAGAGTCCAAAGCGTAGGAAAAAAAATAGCTGCTTATTGTCCGGAATTTACGGTGCATCCATCCATCCATGTTCTACCCCTTGCCTCTCTAAAAAAGTTACAATTGTCATAAAGTAGGCAAAAACAGTTGATATTTAATTGTGTCAATTTGGTCTATGAGCTTTAGATGGAAATCAAACAAAATTAGAATCCCTATATATCATCATCTAAAGCCAAGATGTAAACAAAACAAAAAATCCCTTGGTTATATTCGACTTCTTTACAAAGCTTACTCATAAATTCAAACTAAAGCGTTCTCATTTTTGTTAACCGTCCTTGGAAATGGTTTGCACTCTTTCAGTGCTCTTGTTTATGAAGTTACTCCAGCTAACTAATGTGAAAGTGTTGGCTCAAAGGTTGTATTAGTCACGTAAATTTCCTGAATTAATAAAAAAACACTTCACTGTAATTGTAAATACCTTACCTAAAATTGTAAATACCTTATTCAAGGACGAAACATGTTTTCAAAAAATGTTGTAAAATGCGGACAAATTAGGCTTTTGGTGATTACACAGTGGGTCACCATCCTTGGCTACATTTTTTTTTAAAAACAGGTTGCGGCCAACTGCATCTCCAGTAAAATTTACATCGGTACATCTCAATAAATCAGAATGTGGAAAAATTATTAGATTTCATGAGTCCAATTCAGACCAATTTGGGAAGATTTTGCAGTTAAATTGCTCATTAAAGGGCAAACCGGCAGTAACAATATTACACTTTTTGACAATCCCTTAATTCTTTGAGAGACTGCATTTGTGTTTTGTTTGCTGAAAGCTGTACTCACCAAAAACGATTAAGAAATTAAAAACATTCATAAAATATTTCACTTCAAAAAGTATGGAATATAGTTTCACTTTCTGAATTGAACTACTGAAGTAAACATTTAAATCAATAAATAAGTCATTTATTGAGACGCACCTGTACATACTGTATTCGAACATGTTTCAGTCATACTGTCAAAGGTCAGATGATTAGCGACACATCTCCACTTAGAACTCTTTTTTTCTTTAGTTCTCTTTGTGCTGGTGTGGGTTTTCTCCGATAGTCTCATCTTCCTCCAATGTCCCTAAAACGTGCATGTTAGGTTACTCTTTATCCTCCATACTGTGAATGTGAATGTTTTAATGGATGTTCCCTGCTGTGATTGACTGGTGACCAGTCCAGGTTGTACCCCACCTCTCGCCCAGAGTCAGCTGTTACAGGTTCCAGCTCACCCTTCACCCTAATAAGGCCATGCCGTATTGACAATGGGTAGATGGGTGGAATTAGTGTTGTCCCGATAAAAAATATTTTGGTACCGGTACCATAAGTATTTCGATACTTTTCTGTACTTTTTGATAATTTTCTAAATAAAGGGGACCACAAAAAATTGCATTATTGGCTTTATTTTAACAAAAAATCTTACGGTACATTAAACATATGTTTATTATTACAAGTTTGTCCTTAAATAAAATAGTGAACATACAAGACAACTTGTCTTTTATTAGTAAGTAAGCAAACAAAGGCTCCTAATGTAGTCTGCTGAAATATGCAGTAACATATTGTGTCATTTTCCATTCTATTATTTTGTCAAAATTATTAAGGACAAGTGGTAGAAAACTTAAGTAATCTACTTGTTCATTTACTGTTAAAGGCCTACTGAAACCCACTACTACTGACCACGCAGTCTGATAGTTTATATATCAATGATGGGATCTTAACATTGCAACACATGCCAATACGGCCGGGTTAGATTAGTAAAGTGCAATTTTAAATTTCCCGCGAAATATCCTGCTGAAAACATCTCGGTATGATGACGTTTGCGCGTGACGTCACAGATTGTAGCGGACATTTTGGGACAGCATTGTGGCCAGCTATTAAGTAGTCTGTTTTCATCGCAAAATTCCACAGTATTCTGGACATCTGTGTTGGTGAATCTTTTGCAATTTGTTTAATGAACAATGAAGACAGCAAAGAAGAAAGCTGTAGGTGGGAAGCGGTGTATTAGCGGCCGGCTGCAGCAACACAACCAGGAGGACTTTGAGTTGGATACGCGCTACCGTGAGTACGCAGCTGCAACTTCCAAACATTTGATCGCTTGCTCGTACGTGCGTGCCGCTATGTGCATGTCACATACGTAACTTTGGGGAAATATATGTGCTGTATGAACTTTGCGGAGGTGAACGGTACTTTGGGCTGTGGGATTGAGTGTGTTGTGCGGGTGTTTGATTTTTATTGGCGGGTTATATGGACGGGAGGGGGGAGGTGTTTGTTATGCTGGATTGATTTGTGGCATATTAAATATAAGCCTGGTTGTGTTGTGGCTAATAGAGTATATATATGTCTTGTGTTTATTTACTGTTTTAGTCATTCCCAGCTGAATATCAGGTCCCACCCGCCTCTCACAGCATCTTCCCTATCTGAATCGCTTCCACTGCCCTCTAGTCCTTCACTCTCACTTTCCTCATCCACAAATCTTTCATCCTCGTATAAATTAATGGGGTAATCGTCGCTTTCTCGGTCCGAATCGCTCTCGCTGCTTGTGGCCATGATTGTAAACAATGTGCAGATGTGAGGAGCTCCACAACCTGTGACGTCACGCTACTTCCGGTACAGGCAAAGCTTTTTTATCAGCGACCAAAAGTTGCGAACTTTATCGTCGATGTTCTCTACTAAATCCTTTCAGTAAAAATATGGCAATATCGCGAAATGATCAAGTATGACACATAGAATGGACCTGCTATCCCCGTTTAAATAAGAAAATCTCATTTCAGTAGGCCTTTAATATCTGCTTACTTTCTCTTTTAACATGTTCTAGCTACACTTCTGTTAAAATGTAAAAATCACTTAATCTTCTGTTGTTTGGATGCTTTACATTAGTTTTGGATGATACCACAAATGTGGGTATCAATCCCATACCAAGTCGTTACAGGATCATACATTGGTCATATTCAAAGTCCTCATGTGTCCAGGGACATATTTCCTGAGTTTATAAACATAATATAAATTTTAAAAAAAACGAAACAAGATGTTGACATGCCAAAAAATGTCGACGTAATCATAGTAGTATTGACTTGATACGCGCCTGTACTTGGTATCATTACAGTGGATGCTAGGTGTAGATCCACCAATGGCGTTTGTTTATATTTTGACGCCGGTGAGCTACGGTGTGTAGTGAAGCATGTTTAGCTATTCCTCGTCCTGCAGGGATGATATTTGTAAGAAACTTACTTTATTTGTCGCCGTGATTTAGAAGTAGCTAAAACACTGCCGACAGGGGCTGGATGTTAGCTGCTAGCTAGCTAGCCATTTTTTAAAGCACCTCTTCCGGTGGGCGTCAGTATTATAGCTTCACCTTTATCATTAGTTTTTAAGCCAAGATGCGTCTGTTCTCCCTTTTCTGTCTACACACTGTGTCTGCTTGTAAGTACTCCGTGATTGTGCACTGGCGAACATGCTCGTAAACCAGCAATTTCAGGACGTGACGACGACGGGAGGGCCGGGGGGTCGGGGACCGGTACTTTTCAGAGGCGGTATAGTACAGAAAATTATTCATTAGTATCGCAGTACTATACTAATACCGGTATACCATACAACTCTAGTCCAGGTTATATCCCGCCTCTCGCCCAAAGTCAGCTGTTTTAGGTTCCAGCTCACCCTTCACCCTGATAAGGCCATGCGGTATTGAAAATGGATGGATGGTTGGAAGTAAAGTGGAACAAATTTAAGCCGACTGATGAAAGATTTGTGCATAACGCAAAATTACTGCAGCTGTGTTAAGTAAAATAAACAGGAGATTCATGCACACATGAAGGGAAACGATGCCAGTAAACTGCCGAAGGTTCAAAAATCCTTTTGATCACCCATTCTCGACTTAACAGGTTACGCTGTAATATTGCTTGTAGGTTTTAGTCTTAGTCAACATTTTAACCAGTCTTATTGGGACTGTCACATTTTCTTCAGAATCACTTTGATTATAATTAAATCTAAACTGTATGACATTATATTTTAGCCAGATTTCCAATTGAACAACTGCTGTCTAAATGGAAATATTTATGTTCTACACGCCAACCAATTGCTGTTCAAGCAAAAGTAAGTGTTTCCAAAAGTGTCTATTAAGCAAGACAAACAGTGGAGATGTTCAAGTACTTACAGCAAATGGCATTTCCAGATGCTGGATGAACATGTTTTAATATTTAATGTGGTCCAATTGGTAGCGTGCATGGAAATGAAATCATGAATACACTTATCTTAAACTGGAATTCGGTTAACCTTATATCAACAAGCGTAGCCCAGTGGGAGCTGAGGATGAGGGTTTTCACACTTTTTGCATGAGAGCTATTCACTTCTTTTTGTGTAGAAACGGCTTCAGTACTTGAGGTCGGTGACTTGCCATAGTGGTGTTAATGTACAACTTTCCACCAAACAAAAATATAAAAAAATAATCAGTTTGATTGTTTATTAAAAATAAACACTGGCTAGACTGTCTGGCTTTTTTAACACTTCTTTTAAATTGCGTACCGTGTAAATGAGGGAAAAACACAGGGAAAAAAATTAAATAAATGGCAGTGAAACAATAATAATGATAAATAAATAAACACCATAATATATACTGTAATGGTGACTTTTTAGCACAGGATAAATTACTGATTTAACAGAAACCACAGTGGCAAAATGCCAATAACATGGCCAAAGGAACAAAACATTTGGGGACGGCGTGGCGCGGTTGGGAGAGCGGCCGCACCAGCAACCTGAGGGTTCCTGGTTCAATCCCCACCTTCTACCTGTCCTTGAGCAAAACACTTCACCCTTGCTCCTGGTGGGTCGTGGTTAGGGTCTTGCATGGCAGCTCCCGCCATCAGTTTGTGAATGAAAGGGTGAATGTGGAAATAGTGTCAAAGCGCTTTGAGTACCTTGAAGGTAGAAAAGCGCTATACAAGTATAACCCATTTACCATATGTCTCACAAAAGAGACATTAGAGGAGAACTTTACTTATTTGGGAATTTTGCCTGTCGTTCACAATCATTATAAAATACATGACAAGGGATGGATTTTTTTTTTAATGCATTCTAACGTAAGTAAAATTCAGCTTACAGCCGGGCCAAAGGGAGGTCCTCTTGTCACGGCGGGGGTCGGCTTACAGCGGTATGTTCTCCCGGAATGCAAAAACTGACGGCTACGGACGAAGGCGTGAAGGTAGGATTTGATTTATTTAACATAAATCACCCAACTACCAAAATACAGGCAAACAACAAAAAGGAAAACATGCCGATTGCACGAGAGGCTAAGACTTAGCATAGGCTATGGCATGAAACAAACAAAACTTACCTGGCATCGGCGTGACGCAAACAATGAAGCCAGGACGACTAACTGGCAAAGACAGGCTTAAATAATAGTCTCTTGATTAGAGCAAGTGTGTGTCCCGAACACATGAGGCAGGTGAAACTAATAAGTCGTCATGGAAACTAAAACAAACAAGGATGTACAAAAACAGGAATTATTGGAGTCTTAAAGGCCTACTGAAATGATTTTTTTTTATTTAAACGGGAATAGCAGATCCATTCTATGTGTCATATTTGATCATTTCGCGATATTGCCATATTTTTGCTGAAAGGATTTAGTAGAGAAAATCGACGATAAAGTTCGCAACTTTTGCTCGCTGATAAAAAAGCCTTGCCTGTAAGCAAGTAGCGTGACGTCACAGGAGGTAATATTCCTCACAATTCCCCATTGTTTACAATGGAGCGAGAGAGATTCGGAGCGACAAAGCGACGATTACCCCATTAATTTGAGCGAGGATAAAAGATTCGTGGATGAGGAACGTTAGAGTGAAGAACTAGAGGCAGTGCAGGACGTATCTTTTTTCGCTCTGACCGTAACTTAGGTACAAGCTGGCTCATTAGATTCCACACTCTCTCCTTTTTCTATTGTGGATCATGGATTTGTATTTTAAACCACCTCGGATACTATATCCTCTTGAAAATGAGAGTCGAGCACGCGAAATGGACATTCACAGTGACTTTTATCTCCACGACAATACATCGGTGACACACTTAGCTACTGAGCTAACGTGATAGCATCGTTCTCAAATGCAGATAGAAACAAAATACATAAATCCCTGACTGGAAGGATAGACAGAAGATCAACAATACTATTAAACCATGTACATGTAACTACACGGTTAATAATTCTCAGCCTGGTAAAGCTTAACAATGCTGTTGCTAATGACGCTAAGGCTAACTTAGCAACTTAGCAACCGGACCTCACAGAGCTATGATAAAAACATTAGCGCTCCACCTACGCCAGCCAGCCCTCATCTGCTCATCAACAGCCGTGCTCACCTGCGTTCCAGCGATCGACGGCGCGACGAAGGACTTCATCCGTGGGTTTGGCGGCTAGCATCGGCTAGGCGTCTGCTATCCAAGTAAGTAGTCCTTGTTGTGTTGCTACAGCCAGCCACTAATACACCGATCCCACCTACAACGTTCTTCTTTGCAGCCTCCATTGTTCATTAAACAAATTGCAAAAGATTCACCAACACAGATGTCCAGAATACTGTGGAATTATGAAATGAAAACAGAGCTTTTTCTACGGGCTCCGAATACTTCCCTTGCCCTCGTGACATCACACGCATACGTCAGCATAATAAAACGTTTTTAACCGGAAGTGTGGCGGGAAATTTAAAATTGCACTTTATAAGTTAACCCAGCCGTATTGGCATGTGTTGCAATGTTAAGATTTCATCATTGATATATAAACTATCAGACTGCGTGGTCGGTAGTAGTGGGTTTCAGTAGGCCTTTAAAACTAACAGAAAATAACCAAAACATGATCCAGACCACAGATCATGACACCTCTATTCTGCCCATAAAACCCAATAAATAACCGTCCAAAAAGTGCCAACAATACTCCATTTACATGTCGTGACTTGAATATTAACCAAGTACTAGTGATATTGTTATTATAAGCCCCATCACAGACAAACTATTTATAGCGGCACCGTGATCACTCGATTATGCGGCTATGTTTACACCGAGTGGTCAGCTGTTTCCTCGCTTGCTTGCTCCTTGGAAGTTTATTGTAGATCTTAAATCATGCCTGAATAGTATAAGGCTGAGGCAAATTCCAACAAGTTGGTACACTTTGACAGCCAACTTAGACCCGTTAATGACTAGAACGACACGAAAAGACGCTAGGCTCCACCTCTCTTTTCTTTGCGGGGATTATGAATCATTCTCCAACAAAAATGGGAATATAACAAGATTATATTAGTCAGCTTCCCAATGACAGCAGACATTGTACAGTAAGTGATGTTTTATTATGTTTGTAGGCTCTCATGAAGTCTGAAGTGAGCAGTAATCAGTTAAGTTTTGTGTGTGTGCGTGTGTGTGTGTTTTTGTGAGTGTGAAATTCACTCCATTACGATTTACTTTTTATTTTTGTATGCAAAAATAAACACATATACACTTTTAACGTGACCAAAGCTGTACATTTTAATTATTTAAGGTATTCTGTTTTAACTGTTTCACATATAATTTGCAATTTGTATAATGGCTACCAAAATTTACAAAAATTAAATAAAAATATGAACATCCTGTCCATAGCTAATTTTCAAGTGTGCATGTAAAGCGCTCCATATGCACTATGTAAACAGTTGTTGTTCTAGCATAGTTACTGTACTATAATTAGTTATGATTTATGCATATTCAGTGTGGATGATATTCGCTCTCAAAACATCTTTATATGTTTCCTTGTGTCTTGCCTCTGTGGAGAAACGCTGAGAAACTTCCATTAATAATTTACCTGACACAAATGCATATGAGAACAATCAAGTTAACTCCATACTGTAGCACCAGATTTATTTTTTATTTATTGTTGTTAAATAGACAGCCAAGTTACAGTAGAATAATGAAAACATAATTTCTGTACAAAAAAAACGTACTTTAATTTGGATTCTAATGGATTCTTAAACTTTAATTGGGTTTCCTAATTGGTTTCTGGTTAAACTACTGATGTCTTTAATTGTATTTTTTGATATTACATATATAAGGCCTGATTTACTAAAGGTTTGTGTTTATTAAAACACGGGCAAACTTGATAGCACACGCACAGCTGATCTACTAAGCTTGTGTGCAGAGAATCACGTCTCTTAAAATAGAAACATAATGCATTTAGCATGTCTGTCTTCATGTATAAGATGCAAATATAATCATTATTAATCAATCAATCAAAGTTTATTTATATATCCCTTAATCACAAGTGTCTCAAAGGGCTGCACAAGCCACAACCACATCTTCGGCTCAGATCCCACATCAGGTCAAGAAAAAACTCAACCCAATGGGAGCAATGAGAAACCTTGGAGGGGACCGCAGATGTGGGGACCCCACCCCTGGGCAACCGGTGCAATGGATGTCGAGTGGATCTAGTTAATAGTGTGAGAGTCCAGTCCATAGTGGGGCCAGCAGGGAATCATCTTGAATGTAGACAAGTCAGCAGCGCAGAGACGTCCCCAACTGATGCATACACTGCAATAAATCAGTATTCAAAAACAAGAAAAATGTTTTTAAAAAAATAGGGATATTTTATTTGAACTAAGCAAAATTATCTGCCAATAGAACAAGAAAATGTGGCTTGTCAAGACTTTCCAAAAGAAATAAAATTAGCTAACCTCAATGAACCCAAAAATACCTTAAAATAAGAATATTCTCACTAATAACAAGTGCACTTTTCTTGATAGAAAGAAAAAAAAGAGACCTTTTTTCTCAATATGTTGAAAAATATTCTTAAATTAAGTAAATGCTAGTGCCATTATCTTGACATAATGATATGCGCTCAGCATTACATTTCTTAAAACCAACAAACTTACACTAAAAACTAGTTTATTTTTCTTAATGGAAAGGCAACAAGGCAACCGCTTGTTACTCTCAGGGTCTCCTAGCCCCTCAGGCAAATCATATTGTCTAAAAATGCATTTTTCCATGGACAACATGAAATCATCACGCCAAGTGCGTGCTCTGTCAGTCAATTAGTGCGCGAAGAATATATATATATATATATATATATATATATATATATATATATATATATATATATATATATATATATATATATATATATATATATATATATATGTATTTATATATATTAGGGCTGTGAATCTTTGGGTGTCCCACGATTCGATTCAATATAAATTCTTGGGGTCACGATTCGAGAAAAAAAAAAATTCAATTCAACACGATTCTTGATTCAAAAACTATTTTTTTCCCGATTCAAAACGATTCTCTATTCATTCAATACATAGGATTTCAGCAGGATCTACCCCAATCTGCTGACATACAAGCAGAGTAGTAGATTTTTGTAAAAAGCTTTTATAATTGTAAAGGACAATGTTTTATCAACTGAATGCAATAATGTAAATTTGTTTCAACTATTAAATAAACCAAAAATATGACTTATTTTATCTTTGTGAAAATATTGGACACAGTGTGTTGTAAAGCTTATGAGATGCGATGCAAGTGTAAGCCACTGTGACACTATTGTTCTTTTTTTTTTTTTTTTTTATAAATGTCTATGATAATGTCAATGAGGGATTTTTAATCACTGCTATGTTGAAATTGTAACTAATATTGATACTGTTGTTGATAATATTAATTTTTGTTTCACTACTTTTGGATTGTTCTGTGTCGTGTTTGTGTGTCCTCTCAATTGCTCTGTTTATTGCAGTTCTGAGTGTTGCTGGGTCGGGTTTGGTTTTGGAATTGTATTGCATTGGTATTGCTGTGTATTGTTTTGTTGGATTGATTAATTAAAAAAAATAATAATAATAATTAAATAAATAAATTAAAAAATAAAAATCTATTTTTAAAAAATGAGAATTGATTCTGAATCGCACAACGTGAGAATTGCGATTCGAATTTGAATCGATTTTTTCCCACACCCCTAATATATATAAATACAGCCCGGCCCCCAGCCAATTTTTTTTTTATTGTAATTTGGAAGAATTCATCTGAATGTGCATGAACTATTTCTGTTCAAAATAGTTTGAAATCTCACATGTGAACTGTCCGTTTACTGTACTGTGCCAACTGTACTACTATATGAGTACGTATGTTCTCTTGTTTTATTGAAAATAAAACAGCAAAGTCCATTTGGCTGTCATCTGTTTTAATTATGAGACACAATTGTGTCAGTCATGATTTTTTTGTTCATGCTTGAAATAAGAAAGTATTACTTCGAAAAATCAGTTTTATACTTGTGAGTGTTGATGACACAGCTTTGCAACAGTTGATATTCTCCTTCCAAGCGTGTTTTAGTCAATATAGGTCATAAAATCTCAGCAACAAGCTGTAATATCTTACTGAGATAATTTAGGACCAAAACCCTTAAAACAAGTAAAACACTCTAACATAAAATCTGCTTAGTGAGAAGAATTATCTTATCAGACAGAAAATAAGCAACTATCACCCTTATTTGAGATATTTAAGATTACTTAGATTTCAGTTTTTGCACTGTAAGGAGTGGTCCACCCCGGGTCCCGACTTTGAACAGCTAGCGCATCATCTGTGGTCACCTGATAACCCTGCTGCTCATTCCAGTTGAATAAATAAATGCCCCAACCAACCTCCCAGCCACTATTTAAAAAAAATATGGTAGCTAGCATCTAGTTAATCACGTAAATACCACTCGATATTGTACGTTATCCCTTTGATTCAGTGCGTGTCTCTGTGCCTTAGACATTTTTCATTTTTGAAAAGGCAGGGAGGACTGTTATGTAAAGGGGAGGTGCAGTAATGTTGAAGAGTTTTCTGAGTGCTCCTCTTCACACTGCAGTGACTTCCTGTGCATCTCCGTCGAAGGTGACTGACAGCCAAAGTGTGACAGTGCAGCATGTTCACAGAGCCTCCCCTTACTTTCTGACAGAGGACACAGACAGAGCTTTTGACGAGACATGACCCCTCTGAGAGTCGGATACTGCACTTTACTCATTCATGTAAGGCATGTAGCCACTGTGGAAATCCTTAAGTGTTCTAAATTTGGTGATTGCATTATTATGTGGAGTTGGAATCATTGCCCGAGATGTCTGCATCTACACGAGGCCAGACAACACACAAGTCAAACAGCAGTCTGCTGTTGAAAAGAAACAGAGGTTGTTTTCCTTGTGAGGGCAGTCTGGATGACGATAACATGATTATAGCAGACTTCCAGCTGGTTAACCGCCTGTGTGGTCATTGAAGTGATATCAAATTTTCCGTACAAAACGGTATCAGTTGCAACCAAAAATTGAATCATATCCACTCGGGGAATCAGTGTTGAAGGAACTGTCACTCCTAATACTCTTGAAATAAAACACTACCCAAACAACAGCATGAATGTACTATATATTTAAAAGGGTTTGTAAGAGCAGCTAAATCAGTTCTGTGGAACCTCTAAAGTCGAATGGTTGACTTCCATGTACTGCAAATTCATTTTTTAACAAGAAATGATGCCAAGCAATTACATTTTTCAGAGGCAGACTTTTTAACCCTTTAGGGACATTAAGTTTTAATTATCTTCAAAGATAAAGAGTACCATATTTTCCGGACCATAGGGCGCACCGGATTATAAAGCGCACTACCGATGGTCTATTTTCAATCTTTTTTCGTATAATAGGGCGCATTAAAGGAGTTATTTTTTATTTTTTATATATATATAAATTGAAAACACTTCCTTGTGGTCTACATAACATGTAATGGTGGTTCTTTGGTCAAAATGTTGCATGGATTATGTTTTACAGATCATTTTCAAGCCACTTACTGACAGTCACTTCAGGATGCACCGTTTTGTGGGCGGTCTTATTTACGTGGCTCACCTTCGGCAGTGTCTTCTCTCCGTCATCTTTGTTGTAGCGGTGTAGCATGCAAGGACAGGGGTGGAAGAAGTGTCAAAAGATGGAGATAACTGTTTTAATGACATTCAGACTTTACTTAAATCAATAACGGAGCAGCATCTCCTCATCCGGAAACAACAAAAAACGTTCAACCTGAACTCTCTAATAACTAAAGTTTCTCGGGTGGATAATGTAAACTCACTATAGTTGAAGTTAAAGTACCAATGATTGTCACACACACACTAGGTGTGGTGAAATTTGTCCTCTGCATTTGACCCATCCCCTTGGGGAGCAGTGGGCAGCAGTGGCGCCGCGCCCGGGAATCATTTTGGTGATTTAACCCCCAATTCCAACCCTTGATGCTGAGTGCCAAGCAGGGAGGTAATGGGTCCCATTTTTATAGTCTTTGGTATGACTCGGCTGGGATTTGAACTCCAACCTACCGATCTCAGGGCGGACACTCTAACCACTATACCGGTATGTTTCAGCGCTTTCATGGCGAGTTTACTGACAGATATAAGTAAGAACTTTACACTACTTTATTATAGAAATGGCATCAGCGGCGGATGAATGCCCCATAAAAAGAAGATAGAGAATAAAATAAAAAGCTTATTGACTACGGTGTCGGCACGGACTACAAAGGAGTTTGCGGACAATTTTTCAGGATTTATGCAGATCCCGAATACAGATCAGCAAGTACCAGAAGAAAAGAAAAGTTTCTTTTGCATAATATTGCGAAACAAAACACCAGATAATATGTCTTACCTTATACACACACCATAATAATACTTGTATGTTGAAGCACAGTACAATCCATCAAGCGGTGCGGCTTCATAGCTTACCAAAGTCGTACTAAAACATTTTGATCAATTTTTGAGCGCCGTGTGTAATGTTCTATATTTTCAATGGAACATATAAAATGTTGGTGTCGTTTACTTGAGTCGTATTGCCATCAATGCAGTCTACACATATCTCTTATGTTTGACTGCCATCTACTGGTCACACTTATCACTACACCATGTACCAAATTAAATTGCTTCGAGGTCGGTAAGCAAAACCAGAATGATTTCGTACATTAGGCGCACCAGGTTATAAGGCGCACTGTCGAGTTTTGAGGGGAAACAATTATTTTAAGTGCGCCTTATAGTCAGGAAAATACAGTATATAGAAGTCCTTAGGTTTTTGAAGGGCTTAAAAAATATTTTGGAATCACATTTGTTGTTTTTTTTTCAATTTTCTCTCAACTTTCTCAATAAACTTTAGTACTAAACAAAAAATATTAAACATGTAATGATGGATAGATGTTGATAGTCCAACTCATACGGACTGGTATACACAAGCTATGGAAATGATATCAGTGGAAAAAACTGCATTTAGTTTAGATAATACTGAGTAATATATTGAAATATGGGATCCATTATTAAAATTTGTTTTAACTATTAACACTAGAAGTCCCAGCATTTTTCTGTCTACATAGAAGACCCAGAGAGGGGTCATTTGGCCCGACGCTTTTCCCGAATACACTAATCACTCATTTTGTTATGGTAATGAGGCTGTTAGGGGCAGTTTGTCTAGGTAGACAGAAAAATTATACATGTGGGAAATGCCGAAAGGAGCAATGGCAGTGCCAGGATTGTGAGTGACTGCTCAAATGTATGTCAGTCACGTTTACATGGACATGGTTTTTCATTCTTTGTAAATATGCTTTTTTCTTTGTAAATTTTTTTTTTTAAACTATTTTTGGCACACAAAAATAACAATTGCTTCTGCAACAACCCTCCACACCAAAACTGGGAAAACAGTTGCTTTTTCATTCTTTGTAAATATGTTTTGTTTTGTATTTTTTTTAACAATAAATGTCAGAGTGTTGATCCCTTCATTCTGTTGATCCTTGCAAAAACACACACAACCTACCTCAGAACTAAAGCTTGAGCTGTAAGGTCCCCTCCCCCACACAGGCTCAAGTGGCCCCCTGCCGTGTGCCACTAACAGCCACATTTTCATAACAAAAGGAGTGTCCACAGGGGGGACTAGGGGTCAAATGACCCTATTGTGTGTTTTCTAGGTAAAAATGTCAATTGACCCTTCTCTGGGACTTCGCGTGTTAAATGAACCTAAAATATGACTTACTGTATTTATCTTTGTTGAAAATATTGGACAAAGTGTGTTGTCAAGCTTATGAGATGTGATGCAAGTGTAAGCCACTGTGACATTATTGTTCTTTTTTTTTTTTAATAAATGGCTGTGACGATAATGTCAATGAGGGATTTCTAATCACTGTTATGATGGAATTTGTATTAATATTGATACTGTTGTTGATATTATTCATTTTTGTTTGACTACTTTTGGATTGTTTTGTGTCATGTTTGTGTGTCCTCTCAATTGCTCTGTTGATTGCTATTCTGAATGTTGATGGGCCGGGTTTGGTTTTGGAATTGTACCATTATGGTATTATTGCGTATTATTTTGTTTAATTTATTAATTTAAAAAAAAAAAAAAAAAAAAAAAACATGTAATGTTTGGGATTTTTGACCCTTTTGAATGCCTTTTAATATGATTATATAAAATAGTGAAAGAACTTATGTTTTGCAAATGTATTTGAAAAATGTGACTTCAATTGATAAAAAGGTTAAAATAAAAATAAAATAAAATAAAAGCAAAAGTGTCAAAATAAAAAAAAATAAAAACATTACACTTAACATATACTACATGTTTGGTATTTTTGTTGGCTGAGGTTGATTGAGAGATTTGAGCAACTAAAGTAAAATAAAAAAAAATGGAATCCAAAAAATGTTTATGCCCTTTGAAAAATAAAGGACTTATATATATCCTTTTGGCTTTGGAGTAATGTGGAATAGCTTATAGTGTATCGTACACCTGTAAAATAATTGAACATTGAAATTATCGAATTTCAATGTGAGAAAAAAACCCTGTAAAATAATGGAGTAAAACAACACAAATTATGTCCAAAATAGGGAAAAAATCGCTCCCCTCCTCCTTTGCTATAGCGCTGATTGACCTGACCACACCTGCCTCTGTCCGGTGATTAGGACAAGCACCTGCTGCCAATCACCTCTCAAGCGGTAGGAAATGGATGGATGGAGGGTTTCTTCATTACCAGAGCAGTTATGTGTTGACGTCACAAAAAAAGTAGAAGAAAAAGCAAAACACACTCTTAAAGGTCATTCTGACTGAGCCACATTATCAAGATGCATTTGTTTGACTTTGGAGCGTAATTATTTTTTTTAAGAAAAACTTTAGACATTTTTGGGGTCATTCAACTTTGGGGTTTCCTTTGTAGTTTCATTTTAAAGCAAGATTTTATCCACTTGCTGCATGTTAGCTATTAAATGTTGCATTGCCGCACTCGCCCAATTCAGGCTTTTTCCATACGACGGCTGTATCTCAGGATTTTATGAGCTTTGTGTGACAGCTCTCTTCCATCCTCTTTCTCTCTACCTGCCTGATTTTAAGACTATTTGACACTTTTGCCATTGCATAATTCATCGAGGAACTAATTACCCTGGCAGCTGTTACAAAAAAAAACGTCGTCTCTGCACGACTGTGGCAGTAGCTCATGAAATTTCCAGCTACTGGGCACTGAAGTGAATACTTGGCTGTAAATGAACACTGGAAAACATGTGAACTACACATTACGAATAAAGTACATTATTTAATCACATACAATTTTTGATTTAAATATAATGCAGGTCTACTGCAGAGATGAATGTTTATTTATGTATTACTTAATACTAATTGCAGCAGGTTCACACCAGGCAAAACTCAGAAAACTGTTTTTTAAGCCTTATTTTCCACTCTGGGGAAATATATTATCCTTACTTAATGGAATTAAATCATTTATTCAAACCCCTCCCCAAAAAATGTAACAACATCTTGAACCTAATCGTCCTTGCCCAGCAAAAAGGCATTTACATTTGCAGCTCTAATGCTGAAATAATTGTGGTCCCATTCTATAACTCTTAAAAAAAAACCTGGTATGCTGTATTGAGGGCCCACCGGTGTGTGTCTCTGAAGAGGAAATGCAATATACAGTATGTATTGATTTTAAATGCCCCATTGCATGAATGCATAATGTGGTAAATAACATTGAAGATAAGCTCCAGGGGGTCACTGTGTTGAACTGATTTGTGTTTGATAGATAACTTATTCCAAAGCTAGTGTAATTAGACTCCATTTTTTCTTAAACCGTGCAGCCTGAAGTTTTTTTTGTTTTTTTTATTAGAACTCGTAAACAAATGGCAGTGCCTGCTGTGGATTTAATTATGAGTAATTTGGTCCTTCTAAATCCAATGCAAAGCATATACTGTGCAATTCTGCGCTCGCCAGTACTTTAAAAAACACTGGAAGGCATAGTTGGCTAAACGTGGGATAATTTAACAAAGTCAGCCGGGTAGAAATGTAAAATATAGATTAATGCAACCACCAGTCTGCCTCCAGGATATGTGTAACTCCGTTATAATGACTAGCACCCGCAACAAGTCTGACCCACAGAGTGAAATTAAATCTAAAACTGATTTTGGAGACTAGGGGTCCCCAAACTTTTTGACTCAGGGGGCCGCATGGGGTTAAAAAAAATTGTCAAAAGTTTACATACACTTGTGAAGAACATAATGCCATGGCTGTCTTGAGTTTCAATCAATCAATCAATCAATCAATTCCTTTATTGTCATTGTCATAATAACACTTAAGTCATACATGTCAACAAGATTTTGTTTGAGCTTTGTCCAGCGGCATAGAAACTGCATTAAAGTGCAGGTTGACCATAGTTCACAGTTTAGCATTGTCAGGAAGATGGCGTATAAAGGGGGTGTGGGGGTGGGAACAGTCAGATGTCTGATGGGTGTTACGTTGATGTTGCAGTAATGCAGTGTCCAGAGCACAATTATTGAGGTGGTGAAGAGTGAGGTAATGAGATGGTCCGGGGCAGCAAAGGGGCAGGCTGTTCATTTAGCAGTCTCACAGCCTGGGGATACAGACTGTGAGACATTCTGGTGGTCCTGGCGCGAATCGATCTATACCTTCTTCCAGAGGGTAGCAGGTTGAAGAGGCCATGTGCTGGGTGGTATCTGTCCTTCAGGATGTTGTGTACTTGCTTTAGGCAGCGAGTTGTGTACATGGCACTCATCTCTGGGAGTATCGTCCTTGTAATTTTCCCCGCCGCTTTAACCACTCGCTGGAGGGCCTGTTGGTTCGCTTTAGTGCAGCTAGCAAACCACACTAAAAAGCCATAAGTGAGGACACTGCTGATGGCACAGTTGTAAAAGTTAACCATTGATTTATGCGGAATGTTTGCGCATTTTAGTTTCCTCAAAAAAAAAAAAGACATTGTTGGGCCTTTCCGACTGTAGAAGCAGTGTTAATGTCCCAGCATAGATCTTCTGTTATGTTCACCCCTAAGAATTTGAAATGCTTGACCCTTTCTACTAGATTGTTATTAATTAAAAGTGGAGGGTGTTTGCTCTGCCCTTTCCTGCGGAAGTCTACAATTAGTTATTTGGTTTTGTTAGTGTTAAGAACCAAGTTGTTGTTAGCACACCATGAAGCCAGCTGTTGGACCTCTGCATTGTATGCTGTCTCATCATTGTTGCTGATGAGCCCAAGTACTGTGGTGTCGTCGGCATATTTGACAGTGAGATTGGATGTTGAAGAGGCTATACAGTCATGTGTGAAGAGGGTGAAGAGCACAGGGCTTAGCACACAACCCCGTGGAGCGCCGGTGTTGATGGTGAGCGTGGCAGAAATGTGCTCGCCTATTTTCACATACTGTGTGCGATTTGTTAAAAAGTCTAAAATCCAGTTGCAGAGGAAGGTGTTCAGACCAAGGTTGTGAAGCTTAGATCTGAGTCTGTTTGGCCTTATTGTGTTAAATGCTGAGCTGAAATCGACAAAGAGCAGTCTTGCATAAGTGTCCTTAAGCTCAAGATGTTCCAAGAGTCTATGGATTACAATAGCGATGGTGTCTTCGGTTGATCGGTTCTTCCGGTACGCAAACTGATATGGGTCAAGGGATGGTGGTATTGCCTTTTTAATCCGTTTCAATATCAGTCTCTCCATGCATTTGGCAGGTATGGAGGTGAGTGCTACAGGTCTGTAGTCGTTTAGGCATGAGATGATGGCCTGTTTGGGGATGGGAATTATTGTAACGGTTTTAAAACAGGCAGGGACCCAGGATGTAGACAGTGACAGATTAAAAATGGAAACAAATACATCCGTCAGCTCGTCCGCGCAGTGCTTAAGCGCACGGCCCAGAACGCCATCAGGTCCAGCTGCTTTCCTTGGGTTGATGTTACGCAAGGTGAGTCTTACTTCGTGCGGGCTGAGGACTGTGGCTGTGTCGTCGGAGGAGAGGGGGGCAGGGGGGGTAGTGCTGAGTCTGTGTTTTCCGTGCACAGCACACCTGAGACATCAGTTATGGATGAGTTTGCTGATGTGTTCACAGGAATAGGACTGTTTCCTGGAGAGTGCACAATTCACATTAAACCCGAAGAAGTACCTCGTTCCTTGGGCCAATCATATTCGTGTATACTTCAGGGACCGCTCGGAGATCGTATTACCTAAGAATATTACACCTTCCGGGAGCCTTTTGGCCATGGAGACCAGCTGCTGGGTCTCAGCCACACCAGAGTCCGTTTGGAGAGACTGGAGGAGATGCAGATGAAGAGACAGGGCTGCGGAGCTGGAGCTGAGCTGGATGGACAAGCTTCACAGTGTCTTTAATGAATGAGCAGGTATGGGACACCTCGGTCTCCTTAGACGTATCCTCGCTCATCCATGCGGACTGGACACTGGCCGAAAGTTGGTGGGAAGCCGAAGGTGGAGTCGGCTCTCTTGGTTGCTTTGTTGGGTGTGCTCCTGTCTCTGGCCATGCTCCCCCCCACCCCAGCAGACGATGGCGTGGAACACCGCAGAGGCCACCAGAGTGTATATGTTTTTTTTTTGTTGTTTCACTTTTGTGGCTGTGTGTAGAAGTGGCTGGTTGCATCAGCTCTGCTCTTTTAATGTATTTAATGTCCTTTGTGTTCTTTGATGTTTCCCTCTTAGACACATGTTTATGTGTGCTATGGCTATGAGGATTTTTTTCCCTTGGCTTCAGTCTGGACCCCCTCTCCAGGGGCCCAGGCTCAGACTGAATTCTTTTTTTTTCTCAACCTCTCCCGCTAGACCAGCGTTTACCTGTTTCTCACCTTTTTTGTAAGGGGCGCCGGAAGTTGGCAGACCCGTCAGCGATCCTGTTCTGTCTCCCTGTAATGTTTGTCTGATCTTGAATGGGATTGTGCTGAAAATCTTAATTTCCCCTCTGGGATTATTAAAGTATTTCTGATTCTGATTCAAAATACAGAGACCAAAGAAGAAATACTGACAAAGCAAGAGCACCAGGACAGGAAGTTATACTAAACATAGCGAAATAAAGTCTTGCATTGTCATGTCTCTGCTTTCTTGTCTCTGTTTCTCGCTCTCTTTTTCTCTCCCGACAGTGTGGCGCATGGCAGGGTCTTGGTCACAGGCTACACGGGATCCCAATTAGTTGGCCTAGTACTTAGCTGAGTGGTAGGCCCACTAGTACTCGCCGGATCCTATACTTTTGCTGACCATTCCACGCTCGCAGTGTACCTGCGGGATAGAGTCTTTGCCTGTTTGTGCTCCGTTTTACCTTCAGATCTGCCAGGTATTTCCTTAGCATTGCTTAACGGCTTAGTTTGTTTTTTTTCTATTCCTAATGGTGTGCTAGTTTTTCGTCACCATCGCCTTTTCTTGTCTCAGTATTCTTTTTCCTTCAACAAGTAAAGAAAAAGGTTAATTGTTTGCTGCTTTCCACCTCTGCATCTTGGGATCCGCACTGTCATGACCTGTCATGAAAGGTCATGTCTTGTTTTTGTTTATGATTCTTCTCAGTTTTGTGTTTCTGTTCTGTTCTTGGTTCTCCTTTCCGCCTTTGTTTACCGTTTTTGTTGCTAATGGCGCTCAGTACACACACTAGACTCTTATTCAATCGATTAGTGTCACGGCCCGGGCGCATGCCAATGCGCATTCATCCATGAGCCACGCGGAGCGCACCTCTGGACACGCTCACGGCCGCCCATCTTCTGCACGCGTCACTCCGGCGGCAACAAGCAGCTGCAATCAATCTGCACTCAGCACACCTGTGATTGATGAGTTTCCTGCGATTCTTAAGCCAGTGCAGACCTGCGTTCTGTGCCAGAACGTAGTCTTCTCTTCGCGTACAGTAAGCCGTGTTCATGCTTGATGAAATCCTGCTCTCTCTGTGTTTTCCCCTCTGTGTTTCATTGTGCGTTGTCCTGTGTCATGTCGTTGTTACAGTAAATCCCCGTTCCTGCGTGACGAGCTGTGCGTCTCGTCTTCCTCGTTATTCCTCTCTGGTTCTCTGATTGCCTCTTTGGATAGCGACCTCTCGCCTGGACACGGACCTCGTATGCCTCGCTATCAGTGGCGTGCGGTGAGGTTATTGTCTGGTGAGGCACTGCATCATCACAGTCAGATTTACAAACATATGAACCCTAAATAGTATATTATTCACCATGTGATTGGCAGCAGTTTACAGGTTATGTTTAAAAGCTCATACCAGCATGCTTTACACAACTGTAGCACACAAAAAAGCACATTTAATTAAAAAAAGCATTATTATGGTCTTACCTTTCTTGCTGGACATCCACACAGCCAGCCTTTGCGTGTGTACCACGCCGTTTGAAAAGAACGGGTCTTCTGTCCCGAAGTCAAAAGCAAACCTTTTAGCTCCGGCGTTGGTCTACCTTTAATTATTACCTCCTGCTTCGATTGAAAGTCCAGTTTAGAAAACTGTTTTATTTTACATATGTAATCCTCCATGTTTTTAATAAAAGTCCAGGCGAGAGGAAATAAACAATCGCTGCACTAATTGACTTGCAAACTTTTATTTTTTTTATTTTTTTTTCTTCTGCGGCGAGGAATGATCTCTGGGATCTCTACCGCCCTCTACCACCAGGAGACCGGATTACTGCGAGCCTCAGACAGTACGTCTTTTGCAGCAGTTTTATGAATGCTCAGCACAAGAAATACGTTACACACATACAGTTGTTGACAAAATACACTGTACATTATATACCTCAGCTAACTAAACTATGCCATAGTTTAGTTAGCTGATATAATTCATATAGCAATACAGTCTCACTGCACAGCAGGCCAGCAGTTAGCCGAGTCATTGTGCACAATCCATGTTGAGGCACAAATCAGTGACATGCCTCAACTGGCTGCTGATCACCGCACCGTCTCTTCTCAGTATTTGAACGGCAAATGTGAAAATAAAAATAAAAATAATCTAAAACTGGTGAAGTTAAATGGAAAATAACTTTAGTATAATCACTGGATACATATAACAATTTAATTTTTTTTTTTTTCTTTTTACATTTTTTTTCTTTCCATGATGGCAGGTGAGGCCCCGCCTCCCCTGCCATCAGTGGCGAGCAGTGACTGCATGCCACTGCTCGCTATACTCCTGACCTGGGAAGGGCCACATGCGTGGCCGACGAAGAGGTGGGCGCACTTGGCGTGGCGGACGACCAGGTAGTGGCCACAACCGTGGCAGACGAGGAGGCAGACGAGGCAAACGAGGAGGCAGACGAGGCAGACGAGGAGGCAGGCGAGGAGGCAGGCGTGTCGTTGTCATTGCAGGCGTGGAAGCCGCAGATGACGCAGAAGCAGCAGACGAAGCAGGCGGCGAAGCTTGGCGTGGCACTTCAGGCGGCGAAGCTTGGTCTTGGCCGCTTGGAGGGTCTTGGCTGCTTGGAGGGTCTTGGTCTTGGCGAGGGTCTTGGCGAGGGTCTGGGTCTTGGTCTTGGCGAGGGTCTTGGTCCTGGTCTTGGCGAGGTTGGTCTTGGACTTGGTCTTGGTCTTGGCATGGCTGGTCTTGGACTTGGTCTTGGCATGGTTGGTCTTGGACTTGGTCTTGGCAGAGAAAAAAAATCTTGAGCTGTGATGTCATCAGGGTGAAGCCGGGCTGCCTGTGGCTTGCTTCCGCCCGGAGGGGGAGGAGCTTGCGGGAGTGAGGCGTCCTCTTTGTTTGCGGAAGCCCTCCCTGACGTCCTTCGTCGGGAGCGGCGCTTCCGGGATTGCGGGATTACAAAACATTAAGGACGTCGTCAGGGAAGTAAACAAGGTACAATTCAGACTTTCGCACTCTTAATATTTAATGTTTTACCATTTATACATCATCGTAGTGTCGTCACGGTCTGATGGAAGGTTTAAATAACAGTTAAAAGTTAGGTGTTCTTTTTTGATCTGTTAGCTATAGCTGTTTTTAATTAATACTTTAACTAACTGAAGTGTCTCTGATCATTTTCTGATAGTATTTTATAAATCCTACACCTGTAATTAATGTACAAATCTTCTTAGTTATGATAAAACCACTGCCCAGCAACTGGGCGAGAAAATGTGTGTGTGTGTGTGTGTGTGTGTTTGTGTGTGTGTGTGAGTGTGTGTGTGTGTGTGTGTGTGTGTGTGTGTGTGTGTGTGTGTGTGTGTGTGTGTGTGTGTGTGTGAGTGTGTGTGTGTGTGTGTGTGTGCGTGTGTGTGTGCGTGTGTGTGCGTCTGGGTCGTATGACAGCATATTGATGATTTCCCCCCGAAAATGTGGCTTTATCACAGGTTGCACTTTAATTGTGCACATTTATCTGGTTTGGAAAAGGTCACTTTTCAATTTGATTTTAAATGAATATACAACTGATGCTGTTCTGTTGTTGTTATTGTTGTATTTGCTGTTGTTGTTGTCTCTCTGTCTTATCTCCCTCTTCTCCATGCAATTTCCCCCTCTGTCTTTTTTTTTTTTCTCTTTCTATCCCTTCCTGCTACGGCCCGGCTGCACCAAGTAATATAAATCCATTTAATAAAGTCAAACACAAATAAGGCAACAAGAGAAGTATCCCACAACTCTCTTTGGTAAAGTAAATCTGTACAGCTGATATGGGCATCTACTTTCGTACATCAACAATATGATTTGCCTGAGTAGCTGGACAGGACAAAAAAATAAATAATTAATCTCCAAACTTTTGATCGCCAATTACATGTGAAAACTGATGTGTAACGTTATACACTATTTGCACACTCTCACAATTCAGCACACTAATTTAGGAAAAAAATATATGTATTTCATTTTTTCATTAAAATCATGTTTATGTTGTGTGATGAGCTGTTTAAAAAAAACATAATGCCACTGAAGCAAACAAATTGCCCAGTCATAGTTTTTAAAACTTGAAAATGATCTGTCAATGGTACACTTATTAATGATGAACAATTGTATGCCATCAATTGGGATTGATTTCAAGTTAACTATAACTATTCAAATATTGAATCGCAGATAGATACCATTGTTCATCATTAACAAGTGCAGCATAGACAGATCATTTTCAAGTTTTTAAAACTATGACTGGACATTTTGTTAGCTTTACTGACATGTTTATTAAAAGTTATGCTTTTTTAAATAGCTCAAATGGAGATTAACATGTTTTTAGTGACAATAAAAAAAATAACCTGCAATGCATTGGAGTATCCCCGACAGAAATTCCAATTCCTGCTGTAGGAGCACTTGCTCCTACTTGCTAAAAACGTTTGTCGTCTTGTCTCTCATAATGATTAATGCCTATCATATAATGATAGGCAATTTTTTTTTTAAGTGCAGTTCCCCTTTAAGATAGAAAAGCGCTATACAAGTATAGTCTATTTATCATTTAACCTTCTCTTTTTATTAATAAAGTGTAACATTCAGCCTGCTAAACATTCTGCAATTAAGGACTATCAACCAAATCATGTCATTAAAGAATATACATAATAATTCAGCCTGCCACAAAAAATCCCCCCTCTCTCCTCAATTGATATACTATAATTTATTGAGGTAGAAATATCACAGATTACATTACAAAACATGTCAGAGAAAGCATGACAGTAATGTAAGACATTTTTATTTTGTTAGGTTTTTTTAAAGCTGGAAGTGTTAGTTTAAAAAAAGGTTTCTTGAAAAATGTTTTACGGTAGACCGACTGTAAGTGCCTCTCGACTTCCTGCTTAGTCTTAATTTTTTCCTGAGCGGAGTTTACTAAATCAGTTACAGTAACAATCTACTTTTAATGTTATCAATGTCTAACCCCAGTCATTGTATGTAACTTTGTATGTTAGTTGGATCATTGTCTATCATATTACAAACTATCGCAAGATTTCGTACCAGTCTATTTTAAAGAGCCATATGTCGCGAGACTGCGAGCTGGCGTCTCAGCAATGACAGTACTTTCCGGTTGGTGCTGTACTTCGCCGCATGTTATGCCAGACAACTAGATCAAACACAGTGTTGCACCTTTCCTGCTTTCGGCTCCCCAGACCGTAGTCGAGGGGCGCAGGGGAGACTCCTCCAGGGCCGATGTATCTCGGGGGCAACACCCTTCACTCTACCCGGCAGTGGGTCTCCTTAGCTCCGGACTCCAGGGTGAATAATGAGTCCGGCGATTAGTGGCAACTCGTAACTTTATTAATGTCTGCACACAGCCAATCCACCACAACAACTAGTTTTCGCCCACACTCACGCTACCGCTCCCTCTCTTCTCTCTCGCCCACACACTCACTGACGTCACTCACCTCGCAGCAGTTAAAGGGCCACACACATATAGGCTAATCTCATAACACTACCCCCACTCTGGATGACAATTAAAACACAATTTCACTCCAGCATAGTAATAAACATTGACATTTCCATACAGACATACAGTTCCATATACATTCAATACAATTGAAAGGATGCAGCATGACTAGTAGGAGTCAACTTAAAGGGGGTGCAATAATGTAGCTTGTAGTGCAATTGCAACAGTTCAACAGCCCATGTGTTTAGTGCACGCATTACAGTTGAGCGAAACAGCTCTAAAAGAAACATTAGCATGTCCAATACTCAGGCTACAATTTGGGAGGAGAAGCAATTAGCATTTTTAAGTGTAACGGTAACTGAGTCCCCTGTAATAACTCCAAATATTCACAGAAAAATACACCAATTGCCTATTATGCATTGTGCATACACCAACCATTGTCAAGTTGCCTTTTTTTACGTATAGAAAAATACCATTAGCTTGAACAGGTCATGCAGTAAAAAAAACAACCTATAAGACCTTTTTGCCTTCTAAAGGGAAATACAAAACATAAGGCAGTAAGCAACCCCTTATTTTTTTTTATTTTTTTATTTTTTTAACTGAACATGAATTCAGCACTTAGTGAGCCACCCACTCACCAAACTTTGCTGGTGATCTACGCCTACGGTGGGGCCTTTGAGAACGAGGGTTCTGAGGGTGTGACACTGCTGCACCACCCCCACTGTCCTCTAAGTCCACCGGAACGGGAGAGCCAAGCTGAGTGGTGAAAGGGTGAGAAGCCACAGGAATACCCACGGCTTGATCCGATGATGGGTAGCTGCAGCTGTCATCAGCGTCGGCGCCGGAAAAAAACTGAGGCAGACCCAGTAAAGAGTCAGCAGAATCGACATCCTCCGGGGGTGACACCTCCATTGGTGTCCAGCTCTGTGCTTGCTCCAGGACCCAGGTGTTGTCCAGTGGGTCACGGCAGCGATAAGGCTTTAGCTGATCGTGGTGAACCACCTTTACCTTAGTTCTCGGCCCTTTCTGGATTCGATAGACCAGGTCGTCCAACTGACCCAACACGAAGAATGGCCCCTCGTAAGACGGGAAGAACTTCCTCACTTTGTTCTTGGATTGCCTTGTTCCTTTGATGAGGTACCACACAGCATCACCAATGTGGTAATGTGTGCGGTAACAGTTCTTGTCATATTGTCTCTTTGCACATTTTACAGATTCTCCGAGAGCATCTCTGGTGATTTGGTGCGCCAGCTCTAGCCGCTCTCGAAGGTGCTGGACAAAGGCCGGCCCCGAGGGAGGTGGGTCAGGGTCCGGTGGCAGGCCGGATACCAGGTCCACTGGCTCGCTCACTTCCCGGCCAAACATCATGTAGTTTGGAGTGAAACCAGTTGAACTGTGCTTTGTTGCCCTGTAGGCCATGACAGCGTAGGGAATCATTAAATCCCAGTCCCAGTGGCAACGCTCGGCTGTCGTGGCCAGGATCTTTTGTAGAGTTGCGTTGAACCTTTCAACCTGTCCGTCAGATTGAGGACGAAAAGGAGTTGTGTGTGTTTTGTCGATTCCAAACAGCGCGCACATTTCTTGGAACACCTCCGACTCGAAGTTCCTACCTTGATCACTGTGCAGTGCCTGTGGGGCTCCATAGCGACACACCCACTCAGAGGCAAGCACTTCAGCCACAGTTATGGCTTGTTCATTAGGAATGGGAAAAGCTTCAACCCATTTTGTAAAATAGTCCTGTATCACTAATACATATCTGTTTTTGCGCTCAGTTTCATTCAACGGTCCCATAATATCCAAAGCAATGCGTTCCATAGGGACTCCGACTCGAACGGTACCCATGGGGGCTTGCGGTGTCTTCCGTGGCCTGGCTTTTGATGTGCAGCTGGTGCAGGTATTACACCAGAGAGCGACATCCTCCCGCATTCTGTACCAGAAATACAGAGTCTGCAGTCGTGCTACAGTGCGCTCAACCCCAAAATGTCCACCAACCTGTCCGTCATGCATCTGTCTCATGATATCGGTCCGGAAAATGTGGGGCAGCACCATTTATGGATAAAATTGGGTGTCGTCCAGGCAGTAGAACCGTCTCACTAGTATACCGTCTTTGATGTAGAGGCGTTTCCACTGGCTCCAATACATTTTTGTGGCTGGCTGCATGGTGAGACTGTCACCCATGCAGGACGTTCTTCACTGGTTGTCAGCCAGGTCCTGATAGGTGCGATATCTGCATCGTCTTCCTGGGCTTGTCGCAGCTCCTCCAGGGACCAACCGCCAAACAGTTTATTTTCTTTTGTCTTGGTCAGGAATATTTTCTCTGGGGACTTTAAGTTATCCCAGTCAGCTGGCGGGGCCTTGACTATCCCCACTGGACTCAGCATCGCCTGGTTGATGTCAGAGTACACGTCGCACTGCACAGTCTGGTGACTGACGCTCAACTGAGGAATAGAAGGGTTCTGGAGCTTACAAGGGCAGGACTGACGGCAAGGTCTCCGGGAGAGGCTGTCTGCATTGCCGTGAAGCTGGCCAGGGCGATGGACGATCTCAAAGTTGTATTCGCCGAGTCTTTCGAGCCACCAGGCGAGTTGCCCCTCAGGTTCCTTCATTTTAGTGAGCCACCGGAGGCTACTGTGGTCGGTGCGAACAGTAAACCGCCTCCCCAGGAGATACTGGCGGAAGTGGGATGTGAAATCCACCACGGCTAGCAGTTCCCTCCGCGTAGTGCAGTAATTTTGTTCAGTTTTGGACAGCTTGCGGCTCCCATAGGCGAGCACACGTTCCACACCTTGTTGAACTTGCGAGAGGACAGCGCCGATGCCGACGTCGCTGGCGTCTGTGTCCAGTATCATGTCGCCCTGGTCAAGCGGATACCCCAGGATCGGCGCCGTTGTTAGCCGACTTTTGAGATCATCAAATGCCCCCTGGCATTCCTCAGACCAACGAAACTGGACATGTTTCTTGGTCAGGGCATGGAGAGGCTCTGCAATACAAGCAAAGTTCTTAATAAACCTCCGATAGTAAGAAGCGAGGCCAACAAAACGGCGGACATCTTTGAGCGACGATGGTGTTGGCCACTCCTGCACCTTCCGGACTTTGCCTGGGTCAGTAGCCACACCGTTCTCTGAGACAACGTGACCCAGGTGGGCCACTTGGCGACGGAAGAGGCAGCATTTTGACGGTTTTAGTTTCAGTTTAGCCTGGTGGAGGCGACTGAAAACCTGCCCCAGCCGCTGCAACATCTGTGGCACGTTGCTGCCCAGAACAATGACGTCATCCAGATATACAAGGCAGGTCTCCCACTGCATGCCAGCCAGCACACGGTCCATCAAGCGCTGAAATGTCGCTGGAGCATTACACAGTCCAAATGGCATGACATTCCATTCAAACAGTCCATTTTTGGTGCAGAAGGCTGCTGCTTTGCGTGCTTTCGGGGTCAGTTCAACTTGCCAGTAGCCGGCCGCAAGGTCCAGTGTGCTGAACCACTTGGCAGCAGAGAGGGTGTCCAGCGTATCCTGGATGCGGGGAAGGGGATATGCGTCTTTAACTGTGCAGTCATTAAGTGCTCTATAGTCTATACAGAGACGGTACGTTCCATCTTTTTTACGCACCATCACTATGGGTGAAGCCCAGCTGCTGTTGCTGCGGCGCGCTAATCCTGCCTCCAAGCTCTGTTGTATCTGTTGGTCAGCATCCTGTTGCTTCTCCGACGCCATTCGGCGTGGTGGTTGTTTGACCGGGACGCCTGGCAAGGTTACAATGTCATGTTGAACCAGGGTGGTCCTGCCGAGGTCAGCGGATCCGGTGGAGAACACGTTGCTGTAAGTACACAGCAGCTGCGCTAGCTGCAGTTGCTCCTCTTTGTTTAGTTCAGTAGCGCTCTCGGCGTAGAGATCTTGTAGGTGCTGGGGAACAGAGGGGGGGTTGTTGGCAGTCTGTTCACGCTGTTTGTAGTCCACAGTGTTTGCAGACTGAAGAACCTTTGCTGGTTGGAGGAACCCCACCGTGGCCCCCTTTCTGATGGTTACGGCACTGCTGCCGGGATTGAAGATGCGAAGGGGCATGGTTTTATGGGGGTGAACGTCCACTAGGACTCGGGCCACTAACAGTCTGTGCTTTTCAACGAAACCTTTAGTGGGGCTCAGCATTAATTCTCCTTTAATGGGATCTTTAAGGTGGATATTGCCTTTTACCACATACTCCTGCCCAGCCTCCAGCACCACAGTCCGGGCCACTCTCACTGCGTGCGCCTTTGGTTTATTTGTGGAGTCAAAATAAGGTACCTCTTCCCCGAAAAGCACGATCCGATGATTTCCAAAGTCAAGACGGGCCTGAGCTTGGGTTAGGAATGGGTGGCCCAGGAGGGCCTCGTCCCCAGCTATATCAGCAACCAGGAAGCAGATGCTCACCTGACGGTTGTTGATCAGGACAGGTATGCAAGCTTCACCAAGCACAGGTATATCGCCAGGCCCAAAACCGATCAGGGTCTCCACGGCGGACGACTGAAGTGGAGGACGGACATCCAGATGGATAGAGTCATAATGACGCAGAGGAAAAACACTTTTCCGCGCTCCACTGTCCAAAACAGCACACACTTCTAGCCCATACACAACCATGTGAATGCTCATTTCATGACCTTGTGCTTTAAGGTGAAGTATAGTAGACTTGGAGCTTTGGGGGAACATGGTTGAAGCTTGAGCTCTGGCTGTTTTTCTTGGTGAAGGGCAATTTCTTTTCATGTGACCCAGGCCTGAACAGTTATGACAATGCACCTCATCCCATTTAATGTCTTTATGGCTCCTCCCTTTATATTGTGTGTGACTGTAGCTGGGGGACTCGTGCTTAAAACCAGCTGATGGGGGTGCTGTAACAGGCCCTAATTCCTCCTCTTCTGTACCCTCTCTTATTAGGGCAGCACGGGGTCTGCGTTCAGCTATATCACGGGCTCCAGGGTGCATGAGGCCGGCCACATATGATGCTGCTCGCCTTGTGGTTTCATAACGACGGGCAATGTCAAATGCTTGGGCTAGTGTCTGGGGGTGCTGCTCTAAGAGCTTCTGTACAGTGTTCACATCCCCCAGAGCATTAATGAACACTTCAACTCCTATAGCATCCTGCTCAGCATCAGTCCTGTTGCTATAGGCTACTGACACCCCCTCATAGATGTCGTCTCTCAAAACATGAAGAGCTTCACCTGGTTTGCGGGTACGTCGCCTTAATTCAATAGCCACTGCAGCTGCATTTTGTGAAGAGGGACCATATGCAGTTTCCATTTCCTCCACCAGGCGGCAGTAGCCCCACTGGGCTGATCTGGGGTTTCTGTGGATGATGGCCCCAGCTGCACCCACCAGGCAGAACTTCAGCTGAACAGCCATTGTCTTCACGGACCAGTAGTTAGCTTCAGCACAACTCTCAAACCGGTGCAGGGACTCCTTCCAGGGTGTGGTGCCATCATACTGGCCGGGTCTCAAGGTGGGGACTCTCTCCCTTGGATCATAGTCGTCCTCACTCTCTGAAGAAGGCTGATGTAGAGCAGAGCATGGCTTGGCTCCTTGTAATCTTGGCTGCTCACTTTTGCAAAGAGAGCCCATTAGCTTGACACTCTGACTGTGCCCTGGCCCAGGCAAATGTCCATAATTAATGTCTTTAAATGGAGAAGGGCATGTTGTATGCAGGCAGGGGCAAGTGGGGGCTGGGGGGCCACATGTCTGGGGAGTGCTGTGGATATAACTCTCCTGGTGCGCCGGGGAAAAAGGATTTGAATGTGGCGTTGCAATAGCAGCAGGTGGTGGAAAAAAGTTGTCTGTTTGGTGTTTGTGAAAACGTGGGCTACTTTTAATGTCAGCCATGTCGCGTTGATGGCAGCTACTGTCCTCCCCGGACTTAATGAAAGGGTTTGTGCTTGAGAACGTAGGTCGAATGAGCTCACGTGGCACCTTGGCCGCTGCATTCATCACTCCAGCAGGTCCATCTGCACAATATGACAGGCTAGAAATGCCATAACAACTTGCGTTTTCTTCGCTTACATAGTCTGTTTCCCTTTCCACATCACCGTCGTTCATCGTCACGAACGGGTTGGACTTTGAATAGCGTGGGCTACGACAGCTAGCATCCGCCATCTTGGCTAGTTTACGCAGGCAAACAATTAGCTTCTCTGCTTATTCTTCTGCTGTTTATTTTATCGTCCTTTGCTCACCACTGCCGTTCCATTTACGTGAGGGAGTCCCTTCGTGGTCGCCAATGTTGCACCTTTCCTGCTTCCGGCTCCCCAGACCGTAGTCGAGGGGCGCAGGGGAGACTCCTCCAGGGCCGATGTATCTCGGGGGAAACACCCTTCACTCTACCCGGCAGTGGGTCTCCTTAGCTCCGGACTCCAGGGTGAATAATGAGTCCGACGATTAGTGGCAACTCGTAACTTTATTAATGTCTGCACACAGCCAATCCACCACAACAACTAGTTTTCGCCCACACTCACGCTACCGCTCCCTCTCTTCTCTCTCGCCCACACACTCACTGACGTCACTCACCTCGCAGCAGTTAAAGGGCCACACACATATAGGCTAATCTCATAACAACGGCTACTTTTGTGAACAAGACATAAAGTTAAAGTTAAAGTACCACTGATAGTCACCAGTGTTGGGACTAACGCGTTATACTGTAATGCCGTTAGTTTTGGCTGTAACTAGTAATCTAACGTGTTATTTTTTATATTCAGTAACTCAGTGACCGTTACTACATGATGCGTTACTGCGTTATTTTACGTTATTTTTTATGTAGTATCGGCTAGAAACAGAAGATCTGAGTGTGTTCTATTGGAGCGCTAAATGTAAGTTGTGTTTTGGATCAAAGATCCCATCTACTGCCCAAAACAGCAATTCAAATCTGCTGAAACAGCTACAAAAGCAACATGCTTAGACAAAGCTAGTAAAGAGAGACACACTTCACCTCCTAAGCAACAGCGGCTGGATTTTAACGAGGCACTGCTAGCCAGGACAACATTGATAGAGCCATTGCAGCGTATGTTCTAGAAGACATGCAGGCTATTTTTACAGTGGAGTCACCCGCTTTCAGGCAGCGAATTAGCATGATACCGGCGTCAAACAGAAAATGGCACGTAAACATTTTCCAAACTCCTGGACACAGTGGACAAGCTAAAGACACTCCAAACTCTGCCTGTGCTCATCATTCAGCACTGAAGGTACACACACTCTGTCAATTCTCTTATATACTCTTTCATTCTAGATATTCTAGAGTGTTTGATTATCACATCACTCTAAATGTATAGACTATAAAGTTCACAAACATAAAGAGGGATCCTAGTGGGCCAGGCCAATCTTTTCTTATCTCTAAACTAAAACTGGGGAAATGAGAGTTCTGGGCTTCAGACATGATTTTATTTCAGAATTCCTTGAGAGAAAAAATGCCTGGTTAGGCTTTGTGTATGTAAAGTTAAAGTTAAAGTACTTCCTTGGTTTACAGCTATGTTGTTATTATGCTGTTTGTTACTTATGTATGTTATGTTGCAGCTATTTAAAATAGTTTTGTCAATTTGTTCTGGCCTGAAATAAATTGGCCCTTTGAAACAAATCTTTGTCTTTGTGTGTTATATGTAGACCACATTGCTTAGCAGAGTTCAGTGATGCAAATGCATGTCAAGTTGATCAACAGATTGTATTATTCTCCAGTGCAATAACAGTACTGAAATGAAGGCTAAAAGGGCATTAATGGGAGCTTAAAAAAAGAAGAAGAAAAAAAGAGGTAACTAAGTAGTTACTTTTCACAGTAACACATTACTTTTTGGTGTAAGTAACTGAGTTAGTAACTCAGTTACTTTTGAAATAAAGTAACTAGTAACTGTAACTAGTTACTGGTTTTCAGTAACTAACTCAACACTGATAGTCACACACACACACTAGGTGTGGTGAAATTAACCTCTGCATTTGACCCATCCCCTTGTTCCACCCCCTGGTAGGTGAGGGGAGCAGGGAGCAGCAGCGGTGGCCGCGCTCAGGAATCATTTTGGTGATTTAACCCCCAATTCCAACCCTTGATGCTGAGTTAAGAAATGGGTCCTATTTGTATAGTCTTTGGTATGACTCGGCCGGGGTTTGAACTCCCGACCTACCGATCTCAGGGCGGACACTCTTACCACAAGGAAACCTATAAGAAAGTGTCCATCTATTTTGTTCAAGGACAATTTGATTGGTGCTGGTGGGATCCAAATGCATTGCAATCATCAATATTTCAGGACAAACCCTGAATTGCCTTTTGAACATTGGTTCTCAAGTCACAACAATTACAGTATCCGTCTACAATCAAACTCTCAGTTACCAACTGTGAAACCACTTTTCAACTTACTCCGAATTGAGGATGCAGCTCGTCAATCAGTGCCCTATCTGGGGTACGTGGAAGTGATGTTCCGGACGCCACACCTCACAACTACTCACCTGTGCTCATTGACTTGAATACCCTGGGACCTTTATAAAAGCTATCCCAGAACAGTGATACCTCCAACTTCCAACCTACTGGCTAAGGATACCGTGCAGCCCTGCAGCTGGTGCCGCTCAAACACCATCAGAATCAGGTGAGCTCTGCAAGTACTGTAAGGTTGATGAGCCAAACTCTAATCCAAATTCCACCCGGCCACACTGTTGTCTTGGAGGGGTCTTTCAAATTAGAAGCAGAGACAGCAGATCAGTGAGCTGTGTTTTAACATCTAGTATCACCACTTCCTGAAGGGCTATGTTTCCACAAAAGCATGCTTCCTATAAAGTTCCAGTTGTCATGACAAATGAATCAGGGCAAGTTGTCCTCATATCACCCATGGCAGTTATAGCTAACTTGGTCAAATACAGAGGACACATTTCACCACACCTTGTGTGTGTGTGTGACAATCATTGGTACTACTAAATGAATGTATATTATTATTTGGTGCAGGAGGGGAAAGAAAGAGAAATGAAGACAGAAGGGGAAATTGCGGGGACAAGAGAGGGATAAGACAAAGAGACAACAACAAACACAACAATAACAACAACAACAGAACAGCATCAACAAATAGGATATTTACACATATGATGGTAAAAGTGATAGCACAGAAGCAGTCAGTGAAATAAATATTAATAACACAGAAATGACAATGAGCGATATTACACTACAAATGGAGCAATACAAATACCAATAGAAATAGCACTATTGATAATTAATAATAATAATAATTACCTCTATTATCAAAAATGCAATTGTTTCAAATGCAACAATACATATATGTAATGATAACTTGAAATACAAAAGAAAGCAGATAAATGGAGGGGAAGAAAGAGAAGCAAAATGTATTAACCTTGTAGATTGTTATAGTAGCGATAGGTTAAGCTTTGTCAGTGTGCTGTGTGTTACCCAGTTTCCCCTAGGGAAACAACGGTAATATAGTGTATGTTTTATGAAACGGGATTATATGCATGAGTGTATGTATGTATATGTGCTTGCATATGTAAAGTATGTGTAAGTGTATGTTTGTACAGTGAATGTGCGTGTGGATGTACGAACTTTAAGTGTGTAGGTATGTACTGTATTTGTGTATGTATATGGGAGCTTAGGTACCTACTGTATGTATGAATAATTGTGTGTCTGTGAGTATATATGTGTATTTGTATGTACAACATATTTGACTCCCAGTATGTGCGGGAGCCAGAGTACGGCCCCAGAGAGCCCAACCCGACACAGCATGTGTGGCGCCCAGGGAACAAGGGACCACCGGCCCCACGTAGCCAGGCCGGCCAGCGACAGGACCTCTGAGCCGGGCCCACCATGCTGCCCAGAAGGGCCAGCAGCAGGCCATGGACAAACGTGCCCGGCAGAGGACAAAGCACGGGAGAAGCAGGGGACAGCCAATTACCCAAGCCAGCGAAAGACCACACCCAATGCGGACAGAAAGGCAGGACACCCAGGCCAAGAAACTCCCCACAACCGGACGGGAAGACCGCTGCCACTAGACCACAGCCCGCGCTGGCCGAGGAGGCAATAAGGGGCTCGCCGTACTCCCATGAATGTGTATAAGGCCCTCAGAGTGTCTACTCTGTAGTTAAAATTAGGAGGTCGGCCGTTACAGCCAACCTCCAACTGTCCAACCATTTTAAGCATCGAGTGAGGCCAATACACCCATGTGACATTGAGGCTGTGCGGAGCCATTTACAAAACCAGCTCGAAGCTAGAATAATTAAGGAGTTGGAGTCAGCTTTTGCCTCCCGAATTGTTGTTGTAAGAAAACGTAATAGACGAGCGCCTGTGGTTAGATTATGGAAAGTTGAATTTACTATTTGTTAAAGATGCATGCGCCCTTTCCAGGTTGTTCACAGTTTTAGATCTGAAGTCTGGATACTACCAAATTAAAATGGACAATGCTGACAAAGCTAAAACTGCATTTGTTACCCCATTAGGATTCTGGGAGTGGAACCGCATGCCTCGAGGAGTGACTAATGCTCCAAGTACTTTTCAACGACTCATAGAGAAGTGTGTGGGAGACATAACCTCAAGGCACTCTTTGTATTCTTTGATGACGACATTATTTTTTTCCACCACCCTTGAGGAACACGAGGAGCGTCTCCTGAGGGTGCTGCAAAGGCTAAAGAAGTTTGGGTTAAAGTTGAACACAGAAAAGTGTAAATTTTTCCAATTAAGTGTGTGGGACATGTAGGGTCAGAACGTGGTGTTAAAAAATGATTCTGAAAATATATCTACCTTAAAATTCTGACCAGTAACGCGAAATCTGAAAAAACTGCGTTAATTTTTAGGTTTCACTGGATATTATCATCGATTCATCAAAGATTATGAGAGATGACCTTACACAACACATAGACCTCACTTGTCAGATGCATGCTCAAGATAGACGCCAATAGTTAGAAACTGCAGAAGGTTTCCTTAAAAAGCTAAATAAACCCTTATAATGATGATGAATATCACTCTGGTTGAGTCAGTAGCCATGGACAACATTTATTTAATCTGATCATCATTCAGATTAGAATGTTACTGTGCACATGGAACCTGAAAAAGAAAGATCTGATTATTGTGTACATTTTCATGCATTACACATTAAATTGGAATACTTTACACATGCGCAGAACCTAACATAAACTAAAAGGTGTGTTATTATTTGTGCGAAGTCGCCATATTTTGGAGGAGTTTACTCACTGCAGATGCTGAATAAACAGTGACTTCCACCGTAAACAAACATGGATTTGATTTGCTTATCAAATGGTCCTTCTGTTCACTACTTTTGTTTTACCTCTCTTTTTGAAATGGAGCTGTTCTGTGCTTTTTATGTTGGGATTATGTACGAGTTGTTGCGTGTCTTTATGTTACCACATTCTGTGTATGTGTTTGAGGCTAGCAGTTAGCACTTGGAGTTGCTTTAATGTCCTGAATAAAACAGCTTGTTAAGACGACGACCGGATCCCTTCTTTTATTGTTACATCAACATATGACACTCGAGAACATACTTTTGGTTTTGCTAGTCTCGTTTTAAAGCAACAAACTCAACAGTATATAACGCTACTTCTCTACATGTTGAACGTGGGGAGTCAGCAGCAAGACAATTGCTTTATTCAGAGATTATTCAATTTAGTTCCCGCTCCACCACCATAGTATAGCTGACATCAAAGACATACGCAGTGAGGATAATTCGAACCCGAATTTCGGAAGATGTGTTTTAATGCGCTACAATTCGAAAAACTTTCGGCATGAACCCCCCCGTCTCGATCGGGATAAAATTTTGATCCGAACGTGTGTGATTGGGTCGGAATATTCCAAATGGCCTGTTTAATCAGATTAAATGTGTCCATGTGCACATAGCGAGTGACAGTCTCTGTTGATGTCCTTTCTGACGGTTTCGCGGAGGAGGAGTCACATGGTCTGTCAATTCTTCCATCCTTGACCCACCATGACCTGAAGGAAGAACAATGTGCTGACCCAGCAATTAAAGAAGTCATCCATCAGTTTAAAACTGGAGAAAATGTTACCCCTGCTGCTCGTCAGGCACATCCTGAGCTCCCTCTGTTGTTGCTGGAGTGGACTCTGCTAAAGCTAGAGAATGGAGTCCTGAACCGGAAGAGATAAGAAAAGGACAAACACCTTCTGCACTTGGTCCTGCCTCCAGTCTTGTGCTTTAGAGTCCTGAAGTGTCTCCACAATGATATAGGACACATGGGAATGGAGCGGACAGAGGATTTGGTGCAGCAGAGTTTTCTTCTGGACCAAGATAGCAGCTGAAGTAGAGCAGTACATCTTTCTCAAACTAAATAGTGATAAAACGGAACTCCTCCTTACTGGTACAAATTCCACCCTCTCTAAAATAAATGACTTTTCCATCTACATTGACAATTCATCAGTTTCCCCCTCTCCCCAGGTCAAGAGTCTGGGTGTCATCCTGGATAGCACCTTATCACTCAAGTCCCATATCAATAATGTCAGCATACTTCCATCTACGCAATATCTCTTGCCTACGCCCATCTCTCTCCCTCAGCAGCGCTGAAATTCTGGTTCACACCCTGGTCACATCCCGTTTGGACTACTGTAATTCTCCACTCTTTTTTTACCTTAAAGTCAATACAACTGCAACTGCTTCAAAACTCTGCTTCCCGTGACATTAGTAGAACCTCCTCCATTAGTCACATAACACCTGTCCTGAAGCAACTCCATTGGCTCCCCATTAAATATTGCATCTACTACAAGATCCTTCTCCTCACATTTAAGGCCATCAACAATCTTGCCCCTCCGTATCTCACCGATCTCCTTAATATCAAGACACCATCCCGTTCTCTCCGGTCTTCTTCCTCCATCCAGCTCATCCTCCCACCTACAAGCCTGGTTACCATGGGGTCAAGAGCATTTAGTCACTCAGCCCTCTACCTCTGGAACTCTCTGCCCCTGGACATTCGACACTTCTTTCATTGCCACCTTCAAATCTCGACTGAAAACATATATTTTTAAACTAGCTTACTCATGTCAATCAGTTGCCTCCATGTCACTTCTCATTTGCACTGTTCTTATGTTCTTATGTATATACATTTGTTTGTCACATGACTGATTGATCTTTTATCTGTTGTAAGGTGACCTTGAGTGCTGAGAAAGGCGTCCACAAATAAAATGTATTATTATTATCATTATTATTATTATAAGACCTCTGGTCGCTGCGTCCAGCGTAAAACCCTACCAGAAAAAGAAGCTACTCTTGTTAACATCCAAACCAGTCCACCGTTAGAACTTATTTGCATGGACTTCCTCTCGCTTGAGCCAGACAGCACCAACATCAAAGATATCTTAGTGCTAATCGATCATTGCACCAAATTTGCTGTGGCAGTCGCAACTCTAAATCAAAAAGCCAAAACGGTAGCAATATCTTTATGAAACTATTTCATGGTACATTACGGTATCCCCAAATGGTTGCACACTGACCAAGGAAGGTATTTTTAAATAAAGTTAATAAAGGAGCTCTGTGACATCACAGGTATCAAAAATAAAAAACAGGATCACTCCATATCATCCTTGAGGAAACCCATTTGAACGGTTCCACCGGACACTGTTGAGTATGCTGTGAACACTTGCAAACAAGCAAAATTCAAAGTGGAATGAACATGGTAAACCCTTAGTCCACGCGTACAGCTCCTTTTTGAACGCTCCTTTTTGAACGGTCAATCCCCTCCCCTAGTTGACATGGCTTTTGGACTCCCACTGAAAAAAGAATCCCCATATTCCTCACATTCTCAATATGTGAAGAGTCTGAAGTCACAACTCAAAGAACGTTGTAAATGTGCCTCTCAGAATGCACAAAAGTCTGCTGGAGGAACAAACGTCGGTTCGATCAACATGCCAAACCCGCAAGCCTTGGGAGAAGCCTTGATCACAAGGGGGTAAAAGGTTCCATAATCTCTTTATTATTAAAATTACACAACACCGGCAAGCTAAACTGTTAACATGCATGCACACACACTAATGTCTCTTTGGTGCTCTCAACAACAATGTTGCTAAAATTAGTTTTAAAAAGTTAAATTATTTTTACTTTGCTGTCGGCAAATGTTTGTGGCATGCAATTGACAAGAGGAGACAACGACAGAAACATGAGGCAGAGAAGGAAGCGAGGTAGAGAGAGGAGGGGGCGTGGACGAAGGGCGGTGTGTGTGGCTTCCCTCTCCTCTCTAAGTCTAAGTCCACAGCGATTCCATCCATCTTTCTGAGCTGGTTTGTTGTATTTTTTTGGACCCATATTGAGAAATTGAAATAGACAAAACTTGGTGAATGGCGAGAAAAGAAACACACGGTGAAGAACTGAGAAGTGGCAACCGAGTAATGGATTGCGTTAACAGGACGTTAACGCTCTGTGTGTTCTGTACTGCACAGGAAGTGACATCCCCAATTTGGCGGCCCCCTAAGGCTTCCAGCAGCACACAAAATGAATCAATGAACGAAACGTCCGTACAGCTCGATCCCAAAGTGTGCAAATTGAAAAGTTTGCAAATAGAGGTGTTTGTAAATCAAGGTTCAACTAGTTGCGCTGCATGCAAAGAACATTTACTGACAAGGTAAAGTGTATGTAATGTTTTTATTCTTAACCATTGTAGCAGCATAGTTGTACTTTTTTTGGAAATGTTACCTGTCGTTCACAATCATTATGAAAGACATGATGACGGATGGATTTTTTAAAATGCTTTTTAAATATTAAATGAACCTAAATAAAAGTCATCTTACAGCCAATGGGAGCTCCACTATTCCGCCCATAAAGTCTGATAATTCAAAAAGCACCAGCAATACTCAATTTACATTTCGTGACTTGAATATTAACCAAGTATTGGTGATTACGTCATTATAAGCGCTAACACAGACAAAATATTTATAGCAGCGACGTAATCACTTCCATGTGTCCCTATGTTTACATCATTGAGTGGTCAGCTGCTTCCTTGCTTCCCTGCTCCCTGGAAGTTTACTAAAGATCACAAATCATGCATTTCACCTGGAAAATAGATGGCTGAGAATATAATCCGACATGTTGGGACACTTTGACCGCAGTTTAGGACCTGGAACTGCCGATCAACACGAAAAGCGCTTGTTCCCAGCCTGTTTCTTCGCAAGGATTATGAGACATTTTTCACCTAAATGGGAATATATGAACATCCTTGTAGTCGGCATCTTAATGACCACAGACCTTGCACAGTAAGTCATGTTTTTTTATGTTTGTTTGCTTTCATAAAGTCTGCAGAGAGCAGAAATCAGTGATAAAAAAAAGCAAACCTTGTGATGCGTTTTTGAAATTCAAGCGCAGCATATGCATAAAATACGTAAATATTAAATGTTATTGTAAATGTGCCTGTTACTACATTACATATAAACTTGCATCATGTATATACAACCCTAATGGAGTTGTTTGGATGTTTTACATTTTAAACGGTGAGTGCATCACTTGGCTAGTGACAGTGTGTGTGCATACAAAGACAGTTCAGCTAGTTGCTTTTGTATTGACTTTGTTATTAAACAAAAAGTGGATCCATCCCCTCCTTGGACTTTTGTCGATGCTGGAAGCCATTATAAGTGCTTATATATATATGTATTTGTTTTATTTATGGATACATTTGCTTCAATATACAAACTTTCCTATTTACAAACCATTTCCAAGAAGCACTTAAGTTGGTCAAGTTAGGTCAGTTGGTCAGTTAGGATATCTCGATATTGAAGAACTTTTACCTGCACAACGTAGAACACAGTAAGTGGACTACAATATACACAAAGGAAGATAATATACACTACCGTTCAAAAGTTTGGGGTCACATTGAAATGTCCTTATTTTTGAAAAGCACTGTACTTTTCAATGAAGATAACTTTAAACTAGTCTTAACTTTAGAGAAATACACTCTATGCATTGCTAATGTGGTAAATGACTATTCTAGTTGCAAATGTCTGGTTTGTGGTGCAATATCTACGTAGGTGTATAGAGGCCCATTTCCAGCAACTATCACTCCAGTGTTCTAATGGTACAATGTGTTTGCTCATTGGCTCAGAAGGCTAATTGATGATTAGAAAACCCTTGTGCAATCATGTTCACACATCTGAAAACAGTTTAGCTTGTTACAGAAGCTACAAAACTGACCTTCCTTTGAGCAGATTGAGTTTCTGGAGCATCACATTTGTGGGGTCAATTTAACGCTCAAAATGGCCAGAAAAAGAGAACTTTCATCTGAAACTCGACAGTCTATTCTTGTTCTTAGAAATGAAGGCTATTCCACAAAATTGTTTGGGTGACCCCAAACTTTTGAACAGTAGTGTATGTCTATACTTTTTTGAATTGTTAGTACAAATAAAGGCAGAACTGAGGCCAGAGAAAACTACTTCTTCTTGATTTCTCAGGGAACAATTTTAAATGTTTGCGACTGACACCTATAGGACTTTAGTGGAACAACATCCTCTCGGAAGTTGATAAAGTAAAGACATCAAGCCAACCGTGTGCTCTGTATGAGTGGATAAGATTAGCTGGCGCCATCCTTTCGGCTGACTCTGCTAAAACTCCACGCATCATTGGAGATGGGCTAAAAGCCTTAAAGAGGTAGATGTTGTTTCCAATCAGTACTAAACACAGAAGGTATCCTGGCAGTATTTTTGACAGGACAAAGTGGCATTTCTGTGCTGTTTGGAATCTCATAAACGAAAGTATGACCACCAAAGGAGGATTTGTGTTGCTCGCTATCAAAGTTTTCCCTCCCAAAGTGAAAGTGAACACTTTGTCAGCTTCCCTAACAGAACAGTGGCAGTCCTGCATGAGCTGTTTATGAGGCGTCTCTGCCTCTGTGGAGTAAAAGCTTTTACAGGGACATCTCCACTCCATTAAGGCATCGCCGTGACATCCCTGAAGGACGCTCAAGGTCAGTCAGCGAGCTGCAACCCTTCCGCGTTCTCTCCCATGCTCACATACAGGATGGATTGTCCGTTTTTTTGCTATATAATTCTCTGTTGTTGGTCATTTGGAATGAATAAAAGCCGTTTCTACAACCCTGAACAATACAAACAAACAAATCCATCAACAATATATATGCGGGAGAGCATGCAGCTATCTCCCATACATAGGTACTATCACCCATACATAATTCAGAATCCCATTCCCTGTCCATGTGAATAGCCCTTCGTTGTACTGAGTCGTTGCACTAATCCTTGCTGATTCAAACCTCATCCTTTTTCATGGCCTTTTCCCTGTAGCCAGACACAAGCCTAAGATTTGCACTGCCAGCTTTAAGCAGGATCACACACAAGACTGTCATTGAGAAGATGTGATCAAAGCAGTTTGCACAAGGCTCCAGTGCAGCATGCCAGCAGCAAACCTTCTGCGCTACTTTACAGTGAGAGACCTCAGAACAGCGGGGGAATACCAAAAACCCCACTGATTCATAATACACGACATGGCCTTTCTGCTGGCTGCACATATTCGGTGTCAAGGAAGTCATGTTAATGACTACATTGAAATGTGCATGTGTGTTTTAAACCTCTAACTGGTGGCTCTATAAGTTCAATAAAGGGGACATATGATCATTTCATTGTTACAATGTTGGATACGCACGTTAAACAAGGCCACAGGGTCAACTCATCAGGGTACTGCACGCAGTTTTGGATCAGCCTTGCTACATCTTGACGTCACCATGAGTTGGAAGCACTTATTTAGACATTAAGTCAAGCTGTCAACCAGAGGAGGATGAGCTCCTGCTTTTCGTGAGGGAACACAAAAAGTAGGCTTAATTTAATCGCATCTTGGCATGTGTATAATAACACCAACGTGTGACATGCGGTGACATTTATGCACTCTCAGAATCAAGGGTGCAGGTGCACCTGATGTTGTGACCGGGTAAATCTATAATGTTTATGAAATTTATTTTCGACCGTGTCTGGAACAAAAATAGCAGTGATGACTTCAAGGCAAATGTTTAAACAATGTTCATTTTCAAAAGATACATTGTGATTCTTATGGAGAGGGTGGGTCGCGGTTTCATTTGCAATCTGGGAATGTCTACAGCAGGGGGGTCTAACTCATTTTAGCTCAGGGGCCGCATGGAGGAAAATCTGTGCACACGCGGGCCGGACTATTAAAATCATGGCATTCAAACTAAAAAATAAAGACAATTTTAGATTGTTTTCTTTGTCTTACTTCGGCCAAAAATAGAACAAACACATTCTGAAACTATTATAATAAAAATATAGAAACAAATACCGGCAGCGGTAAAGTTTAGATCCATGAAGGACAGAAGAAAGTGAAAGAATGTTTAAAATGGAACAAATTTACATATGCATCACATTTTTTTAATTTTTTTAATGTTTTTTATTAATTAAGTAACGTTTATGACAACCTTTTTCTAAAACACAATATAGAATAAAAGGATAATGCTTACATGTATCATTTGTTTTCAAAACGGTTAAAAAAAAGTGGGATCCCAAAAATGTATTGTGGTACCCTATTTTTATGACTTGATGGGGTCCCTGGGACCCCATTTTGAAAATTCCTAGCACCAACACTGATGGTGCGAGCAAAACAGCAGCAGGCGGCTGTGGCCTGCGAGCCGCTTCTAATACTAATCAGATATCATCCGGGCCTTGACTTTGACACCCCTGGTCTACAGAAACAAACATCTTGCAGACAGACTAAAAAAAATGGGTTATGAAAGTGACTGTGGAGCAACATTTACACTAAAGCATTTCCAATATATATTATCAAGACGACATCCTACCATTTGATATGCTTTTCACATTTTCAGTAGGTATTTCTTGAAGGTCCTCTAGTAAAAACTGTTTAATGATGTTCAAGTAATATTTTTCCCAGAAATTTGGTCTGTATGACATCATCTCTCTCACTTTGCTATGCCACTTTTAAGAGAAGCTGCACTCAAATGGTCTGTTTTAAAGTTCCTCATTGATATGACCTGCCCATAACTAGATCCGTATATACCCACCACTTCACAGAGGACAGCTATGCAAAAAAAGGCTTTGCTACACATCTCAAAATAAAGCTCTGTCAGGTTGCAGCTGAAAGTAAGATGTTTTTTCTTCTTCTTCCATCAATAGGCTAACCTAGCATAAAATTGCTATTAAAATGTGACTGTAATGCTTGCACTGCAGCTCACACAACTATGCTAGTGTTGCCACAGTAGGAAAGGGATTCATATGACCCCATTCCTGGGTGGATCTCACGTGAGAGGAAAGTCGAGGGTTAATCATTTTGCAATGCAGTCTGCTGAAATGATGGAAAGCGCTACTCTACAGAACAACTGACGCTGTGGTCAAAGTTGGAATTGCCACAAAACACATTTTAAGCAATTCAAGATTATCCTTCCATGTGGCAGCTAAAGTGGATAGTGCACCTGCAAATTGTCACGTTTCATGTGTCAGGCAAACTGTGACGAATGCCGCCATTTGAATCCCCTTCCTAGTATATTTAATTTGATGTTCTTGTGTCTCATATGTTGTTTATTGTGTGTTGAAGCGAGTTACAGTCCACATGGAAAAAAGTAGACACCAGCCTGTATTTAAAACACAAACACAGCTCTCACAAAACAGCAGTTGGGCTTACTAAAAGCTATTTATGGTTGTTTTAAATTCCAGCATCAACTCTAGATTTTTGGATACACACTTCAAACCCACTTTTGTGGGCCTTTTAACACTTTTTTAAAACCATTTTTTATTGTTATTTTTACCGTCACTCTATAACAAAACAGCGGTAATATCTTGCACCAATTTGTGACGCATCATTCCTAATTGAAAGTGGCTTTTTTAAATGTCAAGGTCATAGCAGGTGTGAGGAAGATAAAAAAGGCTTCTTTTTATAAGTTTATTTCCTGTGAGGAGGTTAGTAAATTAACAAAAGTCCGAAATGGATCACCCGTGGTTAAGCTGTGCAGCGACAGTATGACTTCATGCAGTAAAATTAATTCTAATTGAAACATAATGACTAAAGTTGGTCAGGAAACAGTCTTCTACCCTTTTCCAAATCACACCAATATGAACATTTAAAACACTAATGAAAAATCCATAAAATAACAAGAAGCTAAATGTTATTGTAAAAAAAAAATGATTTTAAACATTGAACATTTTGCCCCAACTTTTTTTGAAAGTTAGTAACAGCTTGTCACGGCCCGAGCGCACCTTAGTGCGCATTCATGTGTGCGCTGCGCTGAGCACACCTCCGGGAGCGCGCCGGACGCATGTCAGTCCGACTGCAGCAAGCAGCTGCAATCAATTGCCAGCAATCAGCACACCTGTCACTGATCAGAGGACCTGCTTCTTAAGCGTACACAACCTGCTATCCTGCGCCAGAACGTAGCTACCTGTCCTGTACAGTAAGCCAAACCAATCTCGCTTTATGCATACTCTCTCTCTGTGCTTCTACCCCTCTGTGTTGATTTGTCTCGTGTTTTCTTGTCGATCCAGCAGCCTCCCTCTGTTCCCGCATTACGAGCAGTGCGTCTAGTCTCCCCGCGTTCCCTCTGCTTCCCTGACTGCCTCTTGGATCTCGACCCCCCGCCTGGACACAGACCTTCGACGCCCCGCTATAGCCCTGACTTCCTGCCTGCTCACGGACCTCTGAGCGCTGCCTTGTCCCTCTTGATCTTCCGCCACTCGCTCAACACTACCGGTAACACTGAACAGCTAATCACCACACATAGTCTCACACACACACACACACACACACACACACACACACACACACACACACACACACACACACACACACACACACACACACACACTTTGTAGTCGTCACACTCAATTTCCCTTGTTGATGTATATTATTATTTGTTATCTATATATAATATATATACCAGTGGCGTGCAGTCACTAGAGGCAGGGGAGGCAGGGCCTCACCTGCCATCATGGAAAGAAAAAAAAAAGAAAAAGAAAAAAATAATAATTAAATTGTTATATGTATCCAGTGATTATTCTAAAGTTATTTTCCATTTAACTTCACCAGTTTTAGATTATTTTTATTTTTATTTTCACATTTGACGTTCAAATACTGAGAAGAGACGGTGCGGTGATCAGCAGCCAGTTGAGGCACTTGTGCCTCACCATGGATTGCGACTCGGCTAACTGCTGGCCTGCTGTGCAGTGAGACCGTATTGCTATATGAATTATATTATACATTTCCATAGTTTAGTTAGCTGAGGTATATAATGTACAGTGTATTTTGTCAACAACGGTATGTGTGTAACGTATTTTTAGTGCTGAGCGATCATAAATCTGCTGCGGAGACACACTGTGTGAGGCTCGTATCATAACCCCGCCTCCTGGTGCCAAGCACCTCCGCCGCAGAATGCACTGCCCGACGGGAGCACCGCAGCCACACCAACCAAAGCCCACACCCAAACCCTCCACGTGCAAGACCGAATCCACCCAAAAAAAGTCACTTAACAAGAAGCCAAAAAGTGCAAAAACAACAATGCTCGCGCTGCAGGAGCCGCGAACGACCGCAGGGACACAACATTAGCTACACCTGCACTGCAGGTTCATATGTTTTTAAATTTGACTGTGATGATGCAGTCGTGCCTCACCAGACATTAACCTCACCGCACGCCACTGATAGATACATATTGTGGAGCATCACAAAACCTCCGAACAGGTGAGACTGGGCAGAGGGCCAGCCATCACAGTGAAAGCATGCACCAGGAGGTCAAACTACGCCACTCTTTAGGTGTGGTCATTGAAGGCAAGTACATCCCTAATTTTATCCTCAATCAGGCTGAGGTGTGGCCACCTGCCCCAAGGCAGCTGTGGCAGGTTGGCAATCACTGTGTTGGAGTTAAATAGCACCTCGGTGTTTGACTCATTGTGTGGCTGGCTCCCTGCTGGGAAAGGTCTGCTTCCATCGGGCGGTAAGTGTGTTGCTCCACTGAAATATAGTTTGTAAATTAGTCTGCTAAATGTGTAAGATGTTTGATTCATTGAATGCTGGGATTTATTTAACTTTGCACTGATCAGTTTCTTTGCTATATGTTCCAGGCAATTTAGGAGACATGATCCAGACTTGGAAAAAGTGACAATTTGTTTGTTTCAAGGGAAGCCCCAATCGGGAAGAACTTTAAGTTATCCTTTATTCAGAAAAACTGACTGAATAAAACAACGCTGCGGCGTTTGAACTTTAAACAGAACTGTCTCTGGGAGGTTGGTTTGTGACCGCACATCACAAATTGGTGGAGAATGCGGGTATAGAAGACCCTCCCCAACCACATTATGGAGCAAGCAATAAGGGCACTCCTGCAAAGCCAGGCGGAGTTGCAGAATGCAATGAAGGAACTGCTCAAGCAGGTCAACAAAGACGAAGCAGTGGTTCGAGCCCCGGGGGGAGTCCTCACCAAACAAAGCCCCGATGACGACATTGAAGCCTATTTGGAGCTCTTTGAGCGCACTGCTACCAGGGAGCGATGGCCACCCGGTGAGTGGGCAGGAATAATTGCCCCGTTCCTCATTGGGGAGGCCCAGCACGCCTGCCGCGACCTGCCAGCAGAGGACGCACGAGACTACACCAAGCTCAAGGCCGCCATATTAGCAAGCCATGGGTACAGCCTACCAGCTAGAGCTCAGCGATACCACGCCTGGGCCTACTGTGCCAGCCAGCCGCCCCGGGCCCAGCTCGCAGAGCTGCTACGCCTTACCCAGGGATGGCTGACGAGTAGCGGGGAGACACCCTGGATCCAAAGATTGGTGATTGATCGGTGTATTCGAGCTTTGCCGCCCGATGCCAGAAAGTATGCTGCGCAGGTGAGCCCCGCCTCCCTGGATTCTCTGGTAGCTCTGTTGGAGAACTACCAAGTTAGCAACGAGATGCTCCGAACCACCAGAGCTGAGCCAAGCCGCCCCACCCCTGCTGAAAGGACGGGCCGTGCGCGCCTGCGATCTCCTCCACGTAATGCCCCAAGGGATAGCAACCCACAGGAAAGGTTGGCCCGGCCCCCCAGAAGGTGCTATGTCTGCGGGCGAGAAGGCCACATCTCCTGGGCCTGTCCGGAACGGGACCGAGACGTCTCAATGCCCTCTGCCGCCAGCTCGGGTGCCCACCGACCTTGCTTGCACACCGGGGACACCGGCCGACCCCATGCCTCCCTGCCGGTGCGGGTGGGAGGTACCGACGCCCATGCCCTGATTGATTCTGGCAGCGTCGTCACCTTGGTGAGGGCTGACTACGCTGGTCCTGTCGGCTCAAACACCGTCCCGGTCACCTGCGTCCATGGTGATGTCCGCCATTATCCGGTCAGCCATATCCGGGTCCAGACCCCCCGTGGAGACGCCGTTGTGGCTGCTGGGGTGGTCCCCAACCTACCTGTCCCTCTGCTGATAGGCACGGATTGTGTCCTCTTCCAGCGGTATTGGAACCCAGGCCGCCGCCCACATCCTCCCCGACAAACAAGACGCCGGGACCGGCGCCCCGCAGCCTCGACCCCGCGGACCGCATTCCCCACCTTCCGAGCACCTAGAGGAACCTCACCAGGAAGGGGAGCATCTGAGAGAGACGCCAGTGGGGGAGAGACCCCTCCAGCCAGTGAAGACCCCTTCTCTGAGTTCCCGCTCATGCCGGTCGAGGGGAACCCACCTCAAGGCGAGTACGCCACAGCCCAATGGGCTGACCCGAACCTGGAAATGGCCCGCCAAAGCGTCGCCACCATAGACGGTCAACTGGTCGCTGGGGTGAGTGGGGTGTCTTATCCTCATTTTTTGGTAAAAGCGGGTCTGTTGTACCGAAGTGAAAAAACTAAGGGGGGGGAGTTGTTGAACAACTATTAGTGCCGAAAAGTTACGTCACCCGGGTGTTGTACCTCGCTCACTCCCACCAATTAGGGGCTCATCTGGGAGCCCAGAAGACTTACGACCGAGTGGTCGCACGTTTTTATTGGCCTGGGGTGAAACGAGCCGTCGAGGACTTTTGTCGCACATGTCCGGAATGTCAAAAAGCGGCACCGCGGCCCTTTCTCCGGAATCCCCTCATACCCCTTCCTATTATTGAGACGCCATTTTCACGGATAGCTATGGACATTGTGGGGCCGTTGCCAAAATCGTCTCGTGGACACCGCTATATACTGGTCATTGTCGATTATGCAACCCGATACCCCGAGGCCATTCCCTTGCGTGTTGCTACCGCCAAGAATGTTGCCCATGAACTACTCATGCTTTTTAGCCGGGTTGGAATAGCAGACGAGGTTTTGACAGACCAGGGTACCTGTTTTATGGCCCGTGTAATGACCGCGTTGTATAAATGGCTTAAGATAAAACAGATCAGAACCTCCGTCTATCACCCACAAACTAACGGACTAGTGGAACGCTTTAATTCAACCTTGAAGACAATGTTAAGGAAACTGGTTGAAGTTGACGGGAAAGACTGGGACCAATTAATTCCTTATGTACTGTTTGCTATTCGTGAAGTGCCACAAGCCTCTACAGGTTTTTCCCCTTTTGAGCTGCTCTACGGGCGGAATCCACGGGGTCTGCTGGACCTCGCCAAGCAAGCCTGGGAAAGTCAGCCCTCCCCCCACCGGAACGTTATAGACCACGTGGAACACCTACAGGAGAGAGCCAGAAAGGTATGGCCACTGGTCCGGAACCATATGGAGAAGGCTCAAGCTGCCCAGGCACGAACATACAACAAGGGCGCTCATCTCCGTGAGTTTAAGGTGGGTGACCTTGTCTTAGTATTGGTCCCGACGGCAGAGTGCAAATTCTTGGCTAAATGGCACGGCCCGTACGAGATCGCTGAGCGAGTGGGGGCCGTCAACTACCGTGTGCAGCAACCCGGCCGGAGGAAAGGTTTGCAGCTGTACCATGTAAATGTATTGAAAAGATGGCACACTGCTGCACCTTTGCCTAGCCCTGCCTTTCTAACGGACCTCTCTTCCCAGAAACCCGCCGTCAATGTAGGCGTAGACCTTGGCCCAACACAAGTCCAAGATGTCCAAGAGCTATTGGGCCGCTACCGGGACATTTTTGCAGAGATACCCGGGCGCACCCATGTCATAGAACATGACATAGAGACCCCGCCTGGGAAGGTGGTCAGGCAACGACCATACAGGGTCCCAGAAGCGCGGAGGGAAGCGATAAAAGAAGAGGTAAAAAAGATGCTTGACCAAGGCGTCATTGAAGAGTCCTACAGCCCTTGGTCCAGTCCAATTGTCATCGTCCCTAAACCAGATGGCTCCTTGAGGTTTTGCAACGACTTCCGAAAACTAAACGAAATATCCACCTTCGATGCATATCCCATGCCTAGAGCCGATGAGCTGATTGACCGCCTTGGACCTGCCCGCTTTGTCAGCACCATGGACTTGACCCAAGGTTATTGGCAGGTACCCCTGACCCAGAGAGCCAAACCCAAGACGGCCTTCTCAACTCCAGATGGCTTGTTCCAGTACACTGTCCTCCCCTTCGGCATCCACGGGGCCCCTGCGACCTTCCAGCGCATGATGGACCGAATCCTCCGTCCTCACCAAGCCTATGCCGCCGCCTACCTTGATGACATCGTGGTCCACAGCGCCACCTGGGCCCACCATCTGGAACACCTGGAGGCTGTCCTCAGGGCCCTTCGTCAGGCTGGTCTAACAGCGAACGCCAAGAAGTGCCGGGTAGGATGGACCGAAACTGACTACCTCGGGTATACGATAGGCCGTGGGTGTGTGCGACCCCAAGCCCAGAAGGTGGAGAAGATACGGAATTGGCCCCGCCCCATCACTAAAAGACAGGTGCAGTCCTTCTTAGGTCTGATCGGCTACTACCAGAAGTTTATCAAAGACTTTGCCACAATAGCGGCCCCCCTCAACGACCTCACTCGCCAACGGTCAACCCACCGAGTATCTTGGACCACCGAAACGGAAGGGGCCTTCGAGAAGTTAAAGCAAGCTCTGTGTGAGGAACCCATCCTTGTTGCACCTGACTTCACGAAGCCATTCGTCCTCCACACAGATGCCTCTGGCACTGGGATCGGGGCAGTACTAGCCCAATTGGTTGGCGCCGATGAACACCCCGTAACCTTCGTTAGCCGAAAACTGCTAAAGCACGAGAAAAACTACTCTACCGTGGAAAAGGAGTGTCTTGCTGTGAAGTGGGCCATCCACCATCTCAGGTATTACCTATGGGGAAGACGCTTCACTCTGGTGACCGACCACGCCCCCTTCAAATGGATGGCCACCAATAAGGACAGCAACGCTCGGGTGACACGCTGGTTCCTGGAACTGCAAAATTATAAATTCACTGTCGAGCACCGCCCTGGAAAGGATATCCGCCACGCCGACGCGATGTCCCGCCGCTACGAAGATGAGGAACAGGAAGCTCCTCGTACCAACAAGGAGCTTAGGGGGGGGATATGTGGAGCATCACAAAACCTCCGAACAGGTGAGACTGGGCAGAGGGCCAGCCATCACAGTGAAAGCATGCACCAGGAGGTCAAACTACGCCACTCTTTAGGTGTGGTCATTGAAGGCAAGTACATCCCTAATTTTATCCTCAATCAGGCTGAGGTGTGGCCACCTGCCCCAAGGCAGCTGTGGCAGGTTGGCAATCACTGTGTTGGAGTTAAATAGCACCTCGGTGTTTGACTCATTGTGTGGCTGGCTCCCTGCTGGGAAAGGTCTGCTTCCATCGGGCGGTAAGTGTGTTGCTCCACTGAAATATAGTTTGTAAATTAGTCTGCTAAATGTGTAAGATGTTTGATTCATTGAATGCTGGGATTTATTTAACTTTGCACTGATCAGTTTCTTTGCTATATGTTCCAGGCAATTTAGGAGACATGATCCAGACTTGGAAAAAGTGACAATTTGTTTGTTTCAAGGGAAGCCCCAATCGGGAAGAACTTTAAGTTATCCTTTATTCAGAAAAACTGACTGAATAAAACAACGCTGCGGCGTTTGAACTTTAAACAGAACTGTCTCTGGGAGGTTGGTTTGTGACCGCACATCACAATATATAAAATAAAACATAGAGCCAAATACTACACCCTGTTGTCTGTGCCGTCTCCTCCTCCTGTACACGTAACACAGCTGGTGTGAATAAACCCCTTGTTGGGCTCAACAAAATACAAGACTGGCACCTTCAACTTAATGCCAAGAGGCTTCCTGGCATACAATAGGACACACTGAAATTAATGCATACTTGAAAATGTGAAGAAGACGTGCAAGAAAACAAGCTTTGACAACTGGACAGCACCATTACTATCAACTCAGGGTTAAATGTTTAATATTATGAAACAAAATAACATTTATTACCACATGAACACACACAAAGGACTGAAAATTGGTACTGTTTAGTTTTCTAGATACGGGAACATGGTACTGTACAGTGGCGTGCCGTCACTAGACCATCATGGAAAGAAAAAAAAAAGTAAAAAGAAAAAAAATTAATTAAATTGTTATATGTATCCAGTGATTATACTAAAGTTATTTTCCATTTAACTTCACCAGTTTTAGATTATTTTTATTTTTATTTCCACATTTACCGTTCAAATACTGAGAAGAGACGGTGCGGTGATCAGCAGCCAGTTGAGGCACGTCACTGATTTGTGCCTCACCATGGATTGTGCACAATGACTCGGCTAACTGCTGAGCTGCTGTGCAGTGAGACTGTATTGCTATATGAATTATATTGTACATTTCCATAGTTTAGTTAGCTGAGGTATATAATGTACAGTGTATTTTGTCAACATCTGTATGTGTGTAACGTATTTCTTGTGCTGAGCGATCATAAAACTGGAGGCTCGTCTCATAACCCCGCTTCCTGGTGCCAAGCACCTCTGCCGCAGAATGCACCGCCCGACGGGAGCGCCGCGGCCACACCAACCAAAGCCCACACCCAAACCCTCCACGTGCAAGACCGAATCCGAATCCACCCAAAAAAAGTCACTTAACAAGAAGCCAAAAAGTGCAAAAACAACAATGCTCGCGCGGCGCGCCGGAGGAACTGTGAACAGGGACACAACATTAGGTACATTGGGGCGGTATAGCTCGGTTGGTAGAGCGGCCGTGCCAGCAATTTGAGGGTTGCATGTTCGATCCCCGCTTCCGCCATCCTAGTCACTGCCGTTGTGTCCTTGGGCAAGACACTTTACCCACCTGCTCCGAGTGCCACCCACACTGGTTTAAATGTAACTTAGATATTGGGTTTCACAATGTAAAGCGCTTTGAGGCACTTGAGAAAAAGCGCTATATAAATGTAATTCACTTCACTTCACTACACCTGCAGACGGCAGCGCGGATTTCATATTTCATTCATTCACAACTCTTCCAACATGAACACCACTGCTCCCGCACTTATAAGTAAAGGTAAGACCATAATAACGTTTTTTTTTAATTAAATGTGCTTTTTTGTGTGCATGCTACAGTTTGTAAGTGTAAAGTTAAAGTAAAGTACCAATGATTGTCACACACACGGTGTGGTGAAATGTGTCCTCTGCATTTGACCCATCCCCTTGTTCACCTCCTGGGAGGTGAGGGGAGCAGTGGGCAGCAGCGGCGCCGTGCCTGGGAATAATTTTTGGTGATTTAACCCCCAATTCCAACCCTTGATGTTGAGTGCCAAGCAGGGAAGAATGCTGGTATGAGCTTTTAAACATAACCCGTTAACTGCTGCCAATCACATGGTGAATAAGATACTCTTTAGGGTTCATATGTTTTGTAAATCTGACTGTGATGAAGTCTGTGCCTCACCAGACATGAACCTCACCGCACGCCACTGGTACTGTATCAGTTAAAATGTGAAAGGTATACTTCCCTTGCCGTGAATTGAGGATATGAAGGCTATTTGTGTGTACCGGGTGCACTGACCCTTGAGGTTTATTTAATCACGCATGTATGAACGAGAGGCTCCTGCTTTCCAGTTCCAAATCTCTCCAGTAACATTCCTCGACGGCTGGCTCTTGAGGTTGTAGTACGCCTTTGAGTAGACATTGGTTTTCACACCGGCGCTGGTCCAAATGAGCAGAGGGCTGAACTAATAGCTGCCCGAGGTCTATTTCCATGTACAGTGTAGCCTCTCAAGGTCAAGCAGAAAGTGGCTGCTTATCTCCTCCTGGAGCACGACCGGCTCCCCATTAATCAACCAGTGTTAGTTACGGAAGCCCCGGCTCAAGTCAAGGTTTGTGTTGGCATGCAAACATATGCACATATATTTGAGTGTGCAACATTTCAAGGGCTGCATATGGTGTCAGGTGAGTTTCAAAAAGGCTGCTGAGGGCGTGCACTACAACCCAAAAGGAGCCTCCTCTTTATGACTCTTCCATATTAAAGCGTTGATAGCTCACTGTTATTTATTGAGTAAAATACTAACAATTGTTACAAATAATCATGCATAGCCAAACAAACTGAATAATGATTAATTAGTGAAGGATATAGCACTTTTTTACATTTAGTTTAGTTAGCAGGAAGACACAAAGGTTGCAAGGTGCAAGAGAGAAGATAATGGCAACGATAAACTTTTTTTTTTTTTTTTATAATAACACAACATTGTCTCCCTTTTTTCTTCATGTGGCTCTCTCTCTGTGTCACAAGCTCAAAATGTAATGTACTGTAAAATAGAGCTCGCTTCACTGAGCAACCTTTATTAGTTTTTTTTTCTTTTTAAGTGTGCAATTTGTACGAATAACTTGCAGGTGGCCATATGTTTCTTTTGCACCGGTGCTCACATAAATTAGCACTCATGTAGAATGTCAGCAAGTGTTTGTAAATATGTGTGAGAGCACTGAAACTACATTTACTCTCGTACCCCGACAACTGCAGTACTCTCTCAAAATACTTTTCATTTGAACTATATAGCTCGCGTTTGCATTACCAGTTGTTTCCAAAAAAAATCACATTCAGGGAATAAGTGGCTTTAATCAACCACCTGTAAATACAAATGCAATTTTGACCATGATAAATAATTTCCAAACATTTTGTAAAACATAATGTGACATTTAAATAACACAATGACATTTAAAAATAAAGCAAATGTTCACGGGATAATATAAAAAAATTATGAATTATAAAAAAATTGCACCAGCATTGACTGGTCAATATTTTTGTCAAGAAAAACAGACATTTAGATAATAAATATTATATAAAACATGGCAATAGAATGTACTACTAACAACTACAGTACTTTTATAAAGAACAATACTGTTATAATAACATACAGCATTTACCATAGAGAGTGTCATTCTACGGTATCTCTATTCAGCTGGTATCTCCGTCAAACAGACCAACAGCAGCTTTTCCATATTTTCATGGATAAATGTCCGCAGTTTAGATATTATTTTAACGCTGTTGGCTGGCATTATCAACTCTGCTTCAGTATTGTGCACTATTGCAGTAATACGCTCGAATTGCTTCGCCAAGTTGGCGACACGCTTGGCCATGCTTTTAAAGATTTATTTTTCTAATTCATTGATTGTCATCCACTACTTCTTCTCAGCGCTGTCCTTCACAGCCACATTCTTTCTTCTTATGGTTGGAAAACAGAGTTATGTCCATCTCTAACTATTAGCTAATGCTAGCGAGTAAGACGACATGTTTTTGGCAGATCTTTCGGGGTTCAAAGTGACAATTGCTATGCCAACTAATGGCGGGGATGCTCGTGATTCAAATTTTTGTTTCCCTATTACCACAAAACAACTTTGAGTTGGGGCACTATTATTTTGACATACCACTGTACTCTTACATGCAAAATTGCTTTTTTTACAGTATTACAGTTTTATGAGTGCACAGTTTAACCCACATATTTTTAGGGATTGGGTTTAGTAGTTCTGGGTTCTATTCCATAACTTGCTACTAAAAACAGGAACATAAAGTCTCATATATACAATTATTGTAGGGGATCTACAGTATGATTTTAATTTACATTCAAAACACTTCCTTGTTGTCTTGATAACATATCTTGGAAATGCTTTAGTGTAAATGTTGCTCCACAGTCACTTTCATAACTATTTTTTGAGTCTGTCTGCAAGATGTTTGTTTCTGTAGACCACACTTTTTCTGCAGGTGAGCTACTTTTCAATTGATCAAGTCGTGGGGATCTACCTCATGCATATATATAATTTATATTTATTTATTTATTTATTTATTTATTTATTTATGAAAGATATGTTTTTGTTAACAAGTTATAGGTGTTTAATGATAATACAAGCATGTTTAACACATATAGTTAATATTGTTAATAAATTAAAGGTGTTTAAAGATAATGCAAGCCTGTTTAACACATATAGTTAAAATTGTTAACACGTTAAAGGTGTTTAATGATAATACAAGCATGTTTAACACATATAGTTAATATTGTTAATAAGTTAAAGATGTTTAAAGATAATTCAAGCATGTTTAACACATATAGTTAATATTGTTAACAAGTTAAAGGTGTTTAAAGATAATACACATATAGTTAATATTGTTAACAAGTTAAAGGTGTTTAAAGATAATACAAGCATGTTTAACACATAGTTAATATTGTTAACCAGTTAAAGGTGTTTAAAGATAATACAAGCATGTTTAACACATATAGTTAATATTGTTAATAAGTTAAAGGTGTTTAAAGATTATACAAGCATGTTTAACACATATACAGTAATTAATATTGTTAACAAGTTAAAGGTGTTTAATGATAATACAAGCATGTTTAACACATATATATATCCCTTTCTTTCATGAAGACAAGAATATAAGTTGGTGTATTACCTGATTCTGATGACTTGCATTGATAGGAATCCGACAGTAGTGATGATAACGTCCGCATTTTCAAATGGAGGAGAAAAAAAGTCCTCCTTTCTGTCCAATACCACATGAAAGTGGTTGGTTTTTGGCATCTTATTTGTCCAGCTTCCGTACTCCTTTGTATACACTTTACGAGAAATACATTGGCGGCAAACTCCGTAGCGTGCTAGCTTGTGCACGCCAGCTTTCTGAGACTCTTATTTTGTTAGCGCAAGCAGGATGAAGCAGAGCTTTTATTGTGCAACTGTGCAGTCAGTCTTTGGAGTTTTGACGACAGGTACGGCGCCAGAGTTTGTTGAAATAAAAAGTGTTTCTCACCTTCCTGTCGGTAATTTGTTCTTAATAATGAGCTGGCAGCAGCCAGCGTCATCTCAGAAGACCCTCGGGTGCCGTGAATGTCAATCAAGTGACGAAATGGACGTCATAGTGAAGATTTATGATCGCTCATTTTTAAGACTATTTTTTTAATGCCTTGCTTGGCGATCGACTGACACAACCTCCGCGATCGACCGGTAGCTCGCGATCGTCGTAATGGGCACTCTGCTGTAGACGTTCCACACTCTCCATAAGAATCACAATTTATCTTTTGAAAATGAACATTGTTTAAACATATGTCTTGAAGTCGTCACCGCCATTTTTGTTCCAGACACGGGTCGAAAATAAACTTCATAAACATTATAGATTCACCCGCTCACAACATTATGTGCACCTGCTCACTTGATTCTGAGAGTGCATAAATGTCACCGCATGTCGCACTGTGGTGTTATTATACACATGCCAAGATGAGATTAAATTAATACTTAAGCCTACTTATTGTGTTTCCTCACAACCTGAAGCAGCGTAAAGCAGGAGCTCCTCCTCCTCTGGTTGACAGCTATTACCGTGTTCGATAAAAAATGGCTGGCTATAATATGGCAATATATTATATGTCTTGCTTAGATGTGACAGTTTTCCACTGTTTTCAAACCTCTGCTATAGGAGACGACACAAACTCGGCAGCATTGAGCACATTAGTCAGAACAAGACATGCTACAATAATGGAGGCCGGTTTCCTGTATTTACTCCTCAGCATGTGGCTGTTTGCAGTTATGGGACTAATTTTATTTCAAAAGAGACTGTGGAAAACAGGAAATAAGGATGTCACAGCAAAGTGGACACAGTGAAATAAAATGCTGCAATTTTTAGAGTGAAAGGGACTGTTTGCAGCAGTAAGAGTGTTACTAAAACGGCCTTCTTTCATCTCCGTAATATCGCTAAAATTTGTTCCATTTTGTCCACCAGCGACGCTGAGATAATTATTCATGCGTTCGTTACGTCTCGTCTCGATTACTGTAACGTATTATTTCCGGGCCTCCCTATGTCTAGCAATAAAGATTACAGTTAGTACAAAATGCGGCTGCTAGACTTTTGACAAGAACAAGAACGTTTGATCATATTACGCCTATACTGGCTCACCTGCACTGGCTTCCTGTGCACTTAAGATGTGACTTTAAGGTTTTACTGCTTACGTATAAAATACTAAACGGTCTAGCACCATCCTATCTTGCTGATTGTATTGTACCATATGTCCCGGTAAGAAATCTGCTTTCTAAGAACTCCGGCTTATTAGTGATTCCCAGAGCCCAAAAAATGTCTGCGGGCTATAGAGCGTTTTCTATTCGGGCTCCAGTACTCTGGAATGCCCTCCCAGTAACAGTTAGAGATGCTACCTCAGTAGAAGCATTTAAGTCCCATCTTAAAACTCATTTGTATACTCTAGCCTTTTAAATAGACCCCCCCCCCCCCCAGTTAAATGATAAATGGGTTGTACTTGTATAGCGCTTTTCTACCTTCAAGGTACTCAAAGTGCTTTGACGGTATTTCCACATTCACCCATTCACACACACATTCACACACTGATGGCGGGAGCTGCCATGCAAGGCGCTAACCAGCAGCCATCAGGAGCAAGGGTGAAGTGTCTTGCCCAAGGACACAACGAACGTGACTAGGATGGTAGAAGGTGGGGATTGAATCCCAGTAACCAGCAACCCTCCGATTGCTGGCACAGCCACTCTACCAACTTCGCCACGCCGCCCCAGTTGATCTGCAGTCTCTTTTCTGCTCTGCCCCCCTCTCCTGCATGGAGAGGTTATCAGGTGATCAAGTTATTATGTGACCACAGATGACGCGCCAGCTGTTCAAAGTCGGACCCGAGGTGTACCACTCATCTGTGCATCAGTTGGGGACGCCTCTGCAATGCTGACTTGTCTCCACTCAAGATGATCCCCTGTTGGCCTCACTGGACTCTCATACTATTAACTAGATCCACTCGATGTCCATTGCACTGGTCACCCATCTGCAGTCCCCTCCAAGGTTTCTCATTGTATCCCATTGGGTTGAGTTTTTTCTTGCCCTGATGTGGGATCTGAGCCGAGGATGTCGTTGTGGCTTGTGCAGCCCTTTGAGATACTTGTGATTAGGGGCTATATAAATAAACTTTGATTGATTGATGGATTGATAGGCAGCTGCCGAGACAGTGCTTGATTTCCGATAAGCTGCAAGCTAGTGGTGTGCGATACCACTAATTTTATTTTTGATCCGATTCCGAGAACAAAATTAAGGATGGTATAGCTGGTACCAATCCGATTCCGATACTTTTTTATAAATATACCCAATGTGTCTGGTAGAATTTAAAAAGTAGTGTATTTCAAGTGTTGCTGCTCTTCGGGAATCACCTTCAAATTATATAAAATCACAGTATATATATAAATAAATATACTTATATATATATATGAATGGCTGAATGGTGTGTGTGTATATATATATGCATATATATATATGTATATATACATATGTATGTATATATACATATATATATATATATATATATATATATATATATATATATATATATATATATATATATATATATATATATATATATGTATGTATGTATATATACATATATATATATATACATATATATATATATACATACAATATATATATATATATATATATATATATATATATATATATATATATATATATATATATATATATATATATATATATATATATATATATATATATTAATATATATACATACATATACTGTATATATATTTACATATATATATATATAAACATATATATTTATATATATATGTGTATATATATGTATGTATATATATACAGGTATATATATATATATATATATATATATATATATATATATATATATATATATAGCATGAAGTCGGCTTGCGGCCCCCAGCAACATTGTTTAAATATTTAAAAATATTCAAAAACACAGCACCCCCGCTCTACAGTACTGTATCTTTGCCGTGACAATCAAGTAGACCAATGTTTGGCAGATCAGCCTTTTGATGCACTTAATTTTCGGCTCCTGCCTCCCCAATAACAAATCTCCACACTGGTCAGACTTTGGCGTGAGCGTTGTCAAAAGAAGAGATGCAAGACGGACTCGACTCGATTTGACTCGGAATGCGTCTGCAATCAGCTCTCAGCTATCACCAGCTGTCTGAGAAATATGAAGTGGAGATAAAGAATAAACAATAGTTGAAGAATGGAAGATGCACTTTGTCTTCGACATCAAGAAACACAGCCTTGACGTGATTAATGTGAAATGAAAATACAGGTCCCCAAAGCTTGCACGGTATGCAACATCACAGCTAATGGTGTCGCTACGACTGTCAAGCTGACTAATTGTTGGCAGAACAACAGACGCATGTGATTTTAGGACATGGAAGCCCAGTTCTAACAGACGAATTATATAGGATGTGACAAAGAAATTCCATGGCCCTGTTTAAACTGCACCACAAATCTGGTTTTTTGCCCTTAAGTGACACAGATCAGATGTTTTTTGCCAGTCTAAAAGATCCAAAGTGGGCAACATTAGGAGGTAGTCTGATTAAAATCTAAAGTGACTTCAGTCTAAATGGAAATGCGACCTAGATGTGACTTCTACATCATCTTTGGGTGAGCAACCATCATTCGTGTGCGCAAAAAAACCCCTGGAATGCCAGCTGTAGTGGATACGTCATCACACCATCCAGTTTTATTGAGCAAAGAGGTTTCGCAGCCTCCGAAGCAGAACCTCCAGGTTCTGTAACAGCTTCTTCCCTCAGGCCGTAAGACTCTTGAACGCATCATAATAATCCCCTCAATTCCCCCCAAAAATGGATTAACTCGCTGGAATATAAAGACAATATAACATACATCCATAAACGTGGATGCATATGCAAAAGTGCAATATATTTATCTGTACAGTAATCTATTTATTTATATCTGCACCTTATTGCTTTTTTATCCTGCACTACCATGAGCTAATGCAACAAAATTTCGTTCTTATCTGTACTGTAAAGTTCAAATTTGAATGACAATTAAAAAGGAAGTCTAAGTCTAATACTTGGGTAGAGCGGAATATATGTTAGGTCAGGAAAAAACACAGAGGCTATTTCATCCCTATGTACACACACATTATATATATATATATATATATATATATATATATATATATATATATATATATATATATATATATATATATATATATATATACATATATACATATATATATATATATATATATATATATATATATATATATATGTATATATATATATATATATATATATATATATATATGCATACTGATATATACATACATAATCTCAGGGCATTCAATCGATCGCAACTGGACTGTTTAGTTTGTCCTCAAAGACGTTTCGCCTCTCATCTGAGTCGGCTTCATCAGTTCATGCTCATACTTAGATTGGTCAGATCTAGTCTTAAACTTAGATTGGTCATTTCTAGTCTAGCGGCTAGTGCTATTTTTCAAAAAACAGGAGGGTGTGCTTTGGCAAAGATGGTGTCGCCCTATCGTAGTGAGAAGAACAACTGTTGAAATGCAAACAAACAATCCTACTGTCAAAGGTAATGACAGTTGTTGAAGTGTGATTTCCCCTCGTTAGCATTTAGGTACTGTGTGGCAAAAACATTACCAGTCTAAAATAGTCGGAATCACCCACGTTAGCATTCCATTCAGTTGTAAACAAATGGCATTCTGGTCACAGAAGGTGACCAGAATGCTTCTAACTCCTGTTATTTGTTGGATGTTAAATTGCAGAGTCTTTTAGGAAAGGTTGAAAGGACAGTGTTGTAAGTAGGAGATAGGTGGTGTCGCATACCACCTCTTCTGTTCAGGATTTTTCAACCTTGACATAGATGGCTTTCTTCACTCCTCTTTCATACCATCCATCCTCCCTGTCCAGAATCTGTACAGTTTTGTTCTCAAAGGAGTGTTGTTTCTCCTTGAGGTGCAGGTAGACAGCTGTGTGGGTTTTCGGTAAACCCCGACATTGAGGCCCCTATTTTCTCTTATGTGGACATCATAGTCCAAAAAAGGCAACTTACTATCTCTGACATTTCACGTGTGAACTCAATGTTTTTGTCCACTGAGTTAATGTGCTCAGTGAAGGCTTACACTTCTTGGTTTCTGATTTTCACCCACGTGTCATCCACATATCTGTAACAATACCTTGGGGCTGTTACCTTAAAAAACATCCCTGAACAGAAGAGGTGATCTGTGACACTACTTATATCCCACTTACAACAATGTCCTTTCAATAATTCCTAAAAGACTCTGCAATTTATCCTCCAACAAATAACAAGAGTTAGAAACATTCTGGTCACCTTCTGTGACCAGATTGCCATTTGTTTACAACTGAATGGAATGCTAACGTGGGTGATTCCGACTATTTTGGACTGGTAGTTGTCGATCCACAGCAATTGTTCTGTCACACAATACCTCAATACTAAGGACGGGAAATCACACTTCAAGGACTGTTGTTAGCTTTGACAGTAGGATTGTTTGTTTGCATTTCAACAGTTTTGTTTTTATTTCTAAGATAGGGCGAAACCATCCTTTCCCAGTATAAATATGTAGGGTTTTGGCACCAGCCGTTAGACCAGATCTTACCAATCTAAGTCTATAAGCATGAACTGATGAAGCCTGAGGTATTGGCACCAGCCGCTAGACTAGATCTGACCAATCTAAGTCTATGAGCATGAACTGATGAAGCCCAGGGACATCGGATCATGACAAATTTCTGGATAAACAAATCTTAATTTAGGATGTGCTATCAAGTAAAAATGTTTTGGCCATCCAGCTAGATACAGTAATTTCGTTAGTTTTAGTGTTTGTTTCCTAAAATCTAGTCTAATTATCTTACATACAGGTATTTTGACAGCTCTTTTTTTTGCAGTGTGCGCTAAATAGGTTGCAAGCAGTGTAAAAGACCCCTCAAAAAGGTTATAAAAAACAGCAGCCTTCAGTGTTGACATGACAGCTCTTAATGGGTGAAAAAATCTCAGACAAAGTCCAATGAGGTCTTCTCACTACACAACAACTGGCTTATGTTTGGCAAATCACACTGGGCTGTGATCTCATTCGGCTCTTTCATATTAATGATGAAGCGGGACATTAGCAACGTGGCTCAAAGCGGATATTTTGATTGTGTTTTAATTGGTCCGCCTTATCTACAGTGATGGTTGGCCGTGACTGTGTTGGCTTGCAACAGCAAAGGGACTGAAAGGTCAGTCTGTCTGTTCGGCTCTCTGCTTGAAAGAGCAGTGTGGCACAGTAATACCACGTGAGCGAGCTTTGTACATTACATCGGTTACAGTGGGGCATGTGAGGTTCTATCGTTAATCAGTACAATGACACGATAGCAATCTTCTTCCATACTTTGCCTAAAACATGTAATTTAGCCTAATTGCATGCTCAGAAAAACAACGCATTCGTGGACTCCTATTGCTTGTGTGATTGAGCTCATATTTGATAAGCTGCATATGACGTCTTTACTCATGTTGACAGCTGCAAGATACACACTATGAAGAAATTTGCTCATAGTACGATCACGTTTGAATTTCTACGCAACTGTCAGAGTGTAACCTTTTAACCCGACGGTTAAGCACGCCTGTCATGTTGCATACAGTCAAAAAAGATGTTCATGTTAGCTGTGAGTGACCCCACATGGAAGAAAAGGGTGGACATGTCAATCATGTTCCTTTCAACATGGACATTCAGATCAATATGTACTTGATAGTTTGGACACTTGGAAGTTTGTTCTATTACTCAACTTACTAAAACACTTTTTAGAGAGAATAATAATAGTTTTACACACAGAAAACAATACACAATATACATATAATAACAGATAGACAGAGACAGACTTCCCTTTATTGTCATTCAAATTTGAACTTTACAGTACAGATAAGAATTACATTTCGTTGCATTAGCTCGTTGTAGTGCAGAATAAAAGAGCAATAAGGTGCAGATATAAATAAATAGATTACTGTACAGATAAATATATTGCACTTTTGCATATGCATCCACGTTTATGGATGTATGTTATATTGTCTTTATATTCCAGCGAGTTAATCCGTTTTTTGGGGTGGAATTGAGGGAATTGTTTTGATGTGTTCAAGAGTCTGATGGCCTGAGGGAAGAAGCTGTTACAGAACCTGGAGGTTCTGCTACGGAGGCTGCAGAACCTCTTTCTAGAGTCCAGCAATGAAAACAGTCCTTGGTGGGGGTGGGATGAGTCTTTACAGATTTTCTGAACCCTGGTCAGGCAGCGGCTTTTTGCGATTTCCTGGATAGGAGGAAGAGGAGTCCTGATGATCTTTTCCGCAGTCCTCACCACTCTCTGAAGAGACTTCCAGTCTGAGGCACTGCAGGCTCCAGTCCAGATAGAGATGCAGTTGGTCAGTACAAATGTTTTAAATTACATTTTTCTTTAAGATTATATTTCTCCTCTTTTTTTGAGAAGAATTGTTGTATATTCTTGGGTAGCAGGTTATAGTTTGCTTTGTGTATAATTTTAGCTGTTTGCAAATTCACTATGTCGTGGAATTTCGGTATTTTTGATTCAATAAATACTGAATACTGTAAATATACAGTGGAAAATCGATTTACAAACGCTTCTATTTGCGCCCTTTTCTATCTACAAACGTTTAGATGAAACCATAATGCCTCCGTGTGTGACCCATGTCTCAGGTTACGATCACGTCATTCATTTATTTATTAATTTTGCTTGACGTTGTTGCCCTAGGGTAAACTGGGTATAACACATGGCACACTGACAAAGCTTAACCTATTGTTACTATAACAGTCTACAAGGTTAATGTAGGTTGCTTCTCTTTTTTCCCCTCCATTTTTCTGCATTCGTTCGTATCTCAAGTTATCATTACGTATATGTACTGTTGCATTTGAACAATTGTATTGTTGATAATAAAGGTAAAGTATTGGTTTTGTTTATTATCAATAGCACTATTTCTATTGGTATTCATATTGCTCCATTTTTAGTGTAATAATGCTCATTGTCATTTCTGTATTTTTTTTTTTTAATTTTCGCTAACTGCTTAGTTGCTATTACTTTTACCATCATATTTGTACATGTCGTATTTGCTGATGTTGCTCTGTTGTTGTTGTTGTGTTTGCTGTTGTTGTTTTTGTCTCTCTGTCTAATCCCCCTCTTGTCCCCACAATTCCCCCCTCTGTCTTCCTTTTTCTCTCTTTCTGTCCCCTCCTGCTCCGGCCCGGCTGCACCAAATGATAATATAAATACATTTAATAAAGTCAAAATACAAGTAAGGCAACAAGAGAAGTATCCTACACTTCTCTTTTGTAAAGTAAATCTGAACAGCTGATATGGGCATCTACATCTGCTATATGATTTGCCCGAGAAGCTGGGCAGGACATTAAAAAAAAAAAAAAAAAAAAAAAAAAAATTTTGCTTGACGCTGGAAGCTATATGGGGCCTGCCATTTTGATGACATCGCTTCCTGTGCACGCCATTTTGAAGAAGCGGTCCCCCGACGCCACATCCTGTTTGCATATTGTGAGGAGTGCACGGTGGCCGCGGCGCAGGGATTGGCTCACAAATATGGAAGAAACAAGTCAACAATTGCAACCGTTATCAAAAAAGGATGTTTATATGGTTGCTGACTGTCAAGTTATGTTTTGTTTGTTTGTTTTTCCCCTAACTTGAAAAGGGTTTTGATTTTTCGACCAGGGGTTACACTGGGACTTCACTCTTTGGTTTAATCCAATGATGAGACAAATCTCTGTTTATCCTTTTATTTTGGACTTGATTGTCTCTTTTTTTCATTGAATAGTTGTAAGGTGAAAAACCTTTGGAAATACAAATACAAAAGCAATTAGGGACCAATATAAACAAAATACAATAAACATTTTTTTAAAGTAAAAGTGTTTCCAAAAGTACATATACATGACCTTTAACAGCTTGGATGTGGCATTTAAACATTTAACAACCACTTGGCCATTAAATAAATTCAACACATCAAATCAAACATCAAAATAATATAAGACATCTCACCGTCAGCCACCCTGGTCTCTGTAAACAGTTAGGCACTACTGCATTTGGCAAATTGTCCTCGAGCAGTGTTTACTGGCCTGAAGTCTGAGCTGGAGCTGCAGACTTAAAGAGTGGATTTGATTGCTTCAGGTGAGAGCCTTCCTGATTACTGATGGTCTTCAGCTGTTGGGAAATGTTGCCTGTAATTCCAGTTCTTTCCTCTGGGGGGAAATGGGAGCCAAACTGACATTTGGACATGAGACCCTTATGTTTGGGTGAAGGCTTTGGCCTTGTGTAGAGTTTGCCAAAACACCTCCCACTCGATCTTTCCATGGATACATCGGAAAGCTCGCCAACTGTAGGCAAACTAAGTGCGTGTGGTTGGTTTAGGTGGTTGTGCCAAGATTTTCTATTCCTGTTCCTCAGCAGGTAGTAGGACAACCAACCGTCTTACATCTCTGTGTTGAACGGTGGCTTGGAGTTTTTCCTTTCTGCTGCTTGAATTGGGATGGCTGGTCTTTGCCTTTGGGGCTTTTGTCAGAGGGACACAATAGCTTGGGAAAACCCGGATGTGGACATCCCTCACAATGCCTTTGTTGTCTGGATTGGTGCTGACAACTCTGCCAAGCTTGAAGTGACTACTTAGTGCGTTCTGGTCGCATAACCAGACAATGTCTCCCACAGTGACATTTCTTTCAGCGGTATGCCACTTGCTTCGGACATTGAGATGGGGACCTGCGAGTTGACTCCAAGATTTCCAGAATTTGGTTACCTCTTCCTGCATTGCCCTTAGCCTTTTGTAGGGGTAGCTGGAAAAGTCAAATGTTTTGGGGTCTCCACTTTGAGATGCTCGACCAAGCAGGAGGCTGTTTGGTGTGACATATTGGATACAGTTTTCCCGACTTTGAACTCTGGCATCAATCGGGCGCTCGTTTGCAAGGTTTGCTGCAGTGTAGAGGGCTGTCTGGAACTCTGAGAAGCTGAGCCCGGACTCCTTACCAAGACTCTGGAGTGCCCTCTTTACAACACGTACAGCGGCTTCCGCTGCACCGTTCCTGTGCGGTGAGTCAGCTGGGTGAATTTTCCACATCCACTTTGTTGTATTCTTGGCTGCAGTGTCTTCCAGCACTGTTTGATCCAGGCCATCCAAGTACTTGTACAGTTCCTCCAGGACAGGTTTTGCTCCAATGAAATTGGTGCCTGGATCAGACCAGATCTTTTTTGGATGCCCCCTGAGAGCTGTGAATCGTTGGTAAGCCATCAGAAAGCTGTCTGTTGATGGTGTGTTCACCAGTTCGATGTGGATAGCTCTGCTGGCCATGCAACAAAAGACAACTCCCCAGACTTTGAGTGTTACTCTTTTCTTGGCATCATCTCGTACTTGGTATGGTCCAAAAAGGTCTAGTGTTGTAAACTCAAAGGGTGCAGCAGGCTCTGTCCTCTCTGATGGCAAGTCACTCATCACTTGTCGGCACTTACTTGCTCTTGACTTCCTGCAGGTCATGCAGCCATCAACAACCTTTTGAGCAATTCTTCTGCCCCTTATTACCCATGCTTTCATCCTCATCCTGAGCAGTGTGCCAGCCACTCCATCATGGCTCTCGTTGTTCGCCTCTCGGGCCAACAGTGTTGACACCCAGGGATTATAGGGTAGGAGTGGGACACAGCAGTGGTAATCTTTGAAGGCTTGCACTCGGCCACAACAGACCAACAGTCCAGAGTCCTGGTCTTTGTAGACCACCAGCCTGTCAGTAGTTGAATTTGGGAAGATTGCGCCCTCTTGTGCTGCAAGAAAATAGTCTCTCAGGGCATCTTTTCTTTCTTCCACAGAGATGGCTCCTCTGGAGGGGACTGCCTCCCACTTTGGTCCATGCAAGGCCGGAACTTGTTGACGGAACATTGTTGCTGCCCTCCAGACCATTATAACTGTTTTGACCAGTCTGGTCAGGACACTGAACCGTTTGACATCCACAAGGCTTTGAACAATTGACCCTCCTGGTGGTCGTCTCTGTTCTGTTTGGATTTGGTTTCGATTGTGTTCGGGCTCTTTTTCCAGGAACTGTTTCCGCGCTTGGGCCCTTGTCAACACAGCAGCAAATGCCTTTCTCTGCAACTTGTTGATGCTCTCTCTGGCGGTGGTTGCTAGTTCCTTAGCAGATTTGGTTAGCCACTCACTTTCTGGCAGACTCAAGAACTCTGGTCCATTTTGCCACTCTGAATGTTCATCCAGATCTTGAGGGCCTGCTCCTCTGGTGATGGTGTCTTTGGGTTTTTATGGCTACTTGTCGATCAATTATGTCATGAACTTGTGCAGCATATGCCACCTTCCACTCAGGTGTCTTGGCAAGTTGCTTTTCCGTTCTCAGGAATGTGGCCTCAACTGTTTTTCTATTATTTGGTAGTGACATGGGGTCCTCCACCCAAGGATACCTGGCATGCCAATGTGGCTCTTTGCTGTGGTTGTCCTCCGTGACATAGGTGAGGCCACCCTTTACCACTTCAAGCTCTCGCTCCTCTGCAAGAGTCATTTCTTTGCCGCCTGGTTGACATTTTCCACAGCGGCATCTTCCACACTTCGGGTCACATGCTGCACCAATACTGTCCCATTTCCACCACTCTAGGAAGTCCCGGTTGGTGGTTGAAGTGTTTGACCTCTGGAACTTGGCGTGAACCTGAGTGTTGGGAGGTTTTTTACAAGCTGGGCCAGTGAGTTTTTCATACCTCAAAGCAGCAGTCCTCATTGATCTCGCAAAGTGTGTTTTGGACATGTGGGCGGAAACGGTGAGGTCTTCAAAGAGTTCAGGATGACAGCCTCCAACTGTCATTCCCAGTGGCCCGTCCCACAGTACAAGGTCTCCGATACCTCGGATCCGTTGAGGTGCTAGCTGGCCCTCTCTGTGACTTATGAGCAAACTGACTTCATCGGGTCTTGTCAGAGCTCCAAGTGGGACATCCGGAAATAATTTCTGCAGCCGTTTGGAGTCCACACTTTTATGGATGTCTACAATGCTGTCCAGACCATAACAGACCAATTGATGAGATTTCATAGTGCCTCTTGGAGTCTTCACTCTGATCTTCAAGAGGTACCGCTTTGTTTCCACAATGGTCTTCATACCTCCGACACAATGTACAATGAGTGTGATGTCTTCGCTCCTGAGGTTCAGTTTGTCTGCAGCCTTGTGGGTGATGTAATTGGTGTCGGACGCCAGGTCGATCAGTGTTCCAATCTTTTCTCCAGCGTTTGCGGTGACCTCCAATAACATCATCATTACTGGCAGTTCCTGCAATCCATTTTTCGCTAAAAGTCCTGATTTCACTTTTGTGGTGTTGAACGTCTTGGATGCAGCATTGGAGAATGCATCATGAAACTGCCTTGCCAGCTCTGGGGAAAGCTTCTTGACAAAGTTCTCTTGTTCTTCTGTGTATGTTCTCCTGCTTTTGCCATCCATTGAGCGAGGTTTGCTCTTTTTCTGTGCCGAGCTGCTTTTCTTGTTTGGACAGAGGTACAAATGATGCACAGGTGCATGTTCATCCTTGCAGGCATGGTTGGTGCATAGGAAATCATCTTTGCAGTCTGAACTGTCATTATGGACTTCAAGACATCTCTTGCATGCTCCCACCTTCTTAGCAGCAGCCTTCTTCTCTGCAAGCTGAAGTGCCCGGAACTGCATGCAATAGTACAGCTTCTTCCTGTGCTTCCCATCTCCACAGACAACACAGCCAGTGCGGTCGTCACTTGCTTTGGTGGATTTTGTCCTAGCATGTCTTGGCTCAGGCTTCGATTCCCTCTTGTTAGGTTCCTCATCCAGTTGTTCCAGCTGCTCATATATGCTCTCTTGCTCTTTGAGGAAGTCCAAGAGACCGTCAAACCTGCTTGCTGGAGTCACAGCATTCCTGGTGTCTGCTGCATAGATGAGCCATTCCTTTCTGAGAGGTCCTGGGAGTTTCCCCTCAATCGACTTGGTCACGAGTGGGTTTTTGATGGCACCGGTGTCCCCAAGCTCACTGAGATCTTGAAGTGCCTTCTCCACATCTTGGATTAGCTCGACGACTTTTCGCGGTGGTTGCTTTTGACGGGTTGCATTCTTTGCAACTCCTCCACTATCTCTATAGCAATGGAAGTCCGGTTGCCATAGCGATTCTCCAGAACACGGAAGATGTCATCGGCAGTGTTATGAGTGGTGAGACGAAGGTCTTTCCTGATCTTGTCCTCAACACTGTCCAGCAATTGGGCCTTCTTCACCTCCTTGGAACCAGTTGGCTCACCTTGTCTCTGGAGTGCTTCCCAGTCCTTTTTCCACCTGTGGAATTCACGTTTGTTTCCCGTGAATTTAGGAAGGGCTGTGGGTTTCAACTTGATGGCTGGTACAGGATGACTGGGAGCAATTGGTTCCCTCCTGACTTCTTCCTTTATCCTCTGTTGTATGAAGTCAGCCTTCTTGGAAACCAGCTTGGTTTCCAAGCTTTTAAGCTTGTCAGAATTTCAACTACTGTGTCTTTAGGGACCCATTGCCTCCACCGACCATGCACCTCCTTTGCAGTCTTCACCAGTCCTTCCAGGTGGTTCAGCATGAACTCATATCCATACAGGTCCATATCCTCCGGTTCCAAGCAGTGGTGCGTCTACACTCCTCATCTGCTGCCAGAAGAGCTATGGACATTTCATCTTTTCCAAACTTGTCCCACAGGGCCTTCTGAAGTTGACCTTTGACCTTTGCCCGCTTTGACTCACACTCCCTTGAAGTATTATACAGATCTTCTTGTTGCTCTTGGGTGAGTTCAGTTTCTCCATCTTTTAGCTGTGTCAGAAGTTTGGCCTCTACCTTGTCATTGGCTTCCATGACTTTGTCAGCTGCTGCGATGAGTGTCTTGAAACTGTCTCAGAGCTCCTCCTCAGACAAGTCATCATGGTTCCTGGTGAGGCTGTTGACAAGGCGGGTGAATGATGCTTTTGAACTTGTCCTTTCGGTCTTTAGCTGGTCAAGCATCTTCTTGTCAGCCATATTTAAAGCTCAAGTGGAGTTGGAGTGAATTTGGTGAAATTAACTTCAGTCTTTGGTCCAGATCTCCTTTTCCTGGTTGTCCAGTGGGGGATCGGTTTTTCACTGTCATGTTATGTTTTGTTTGTTTGTTTTTTCCCTTAACTTGAAAAGGGTTTTGATTTTTCGACCAGGGGTTACACTGGGACTTCACTCTTTGGTTTAATCCAATGATGAGACAAATCTCTGTTTATCCTTTTATTTTGGACTTGATTGTCTCTTTTTTTCATTGAATAGTTGTAAGGTGAAAAACCTTTGGAAATACAAATACAAAAGCAATTAGGGACCAATATAAACAAATTACAATAAACAATTTTTTAAAGTAAAAGTGTTTCCAAAAGTACATATACATGACCTTTAACAGCTTGGATTTGGCATTTAAACATTTAACAACCACTTGGCCATTAAATAAATTCTACACATCAAATCAAACATCAAAATAATATAAGACATCTCACCGTCAGCCACCCTGGTCTCTGTAAACAGTTAGGCACTACTGCATTTGGCAAATTGTCCTCGAGCAGTGTTTACTGGCCTGAAGTCTGAGCTGGAGCTGCAGACTTAAAGAGTGGATTTGATTGCTTCAGGTGAGAGCCTTCCTGATTACTGATGGTCTTCAGCTGTTGGGAAATGTTGCCTGTAATTCCAGTTCTGTCCTCTGGGGGGAAATGGGAGCCAAACTGACATTTGGACATGAGGCCCTTCTGTTTGGGTGAAGGCTTTGGCCTTGTGTAGAGTTTGCCAAAACACTGACATTGCCAAAGGGGTTAAATATCTTCACAAAGACCGAGAGAAAGTGCAAGACCAGGTGAAAAAGCTGTTGTTTAGTGTGGTTAAATGAGAAGCAGCTAGACGGTGATAGCATTTTTCGATGCTATCATTTGAAAGAAGGCTCGCCATTTATATGGCGACTTGATATCCAAAAGTGACCATGCTTGAACCAGCTTGAAGGTTGTTGTGCAAATTCCAAACAACTCGTTTGGAGAAAGAATGAAGGAATGCAAGATTATTTTATAAATAGCTTTGCAATGCCTCCATGGTTTGATTTCAAGTTTTCGGAACTTATGCAGATCCAAAATGCATTCTGCTTGTGTAATGCATCATGCTCGAAAAGGACTATAAAATGAACTACGCACAGCTTCGTTATTTCCACGCCTTGTCACCTCCATGCAAGTATTTTAATTTTAGAGCCTTTTCTTCACAAAGATATGTCTACATTTAATTTTTGAACCACAGTGCAAATACAAGAAGACAGCAGTGTCGGTCAGAGACACCTCCAGTCAGCCTCGGGCAACGTGTGTGAAATGCTTCACCCAAAACCCATCCATGTCCTCCAGATATCACATAAATATATTTTCGATGTCTACATAATCCCTTATGTTCTTGAATAATTAATTCAGATTTTATTTTTGCTTTGGGCAGCAAGGTGGTGTAGTGGTTAGCACGAGTATTTCTCACAGTTAGGAGATCCTGGTTCGGATGTCCAATGTGTTTGTATTTTCTGCGTCTGCCCACATCCCAGAAATATGCATGTTAGGTTAATTCAATCCTTCTCAAATAGTAAGGCGGGCCTCCTGGGGGGCGGGGGGACGCATGTGACCTAGGGAAAACATGCTTTTTTTGCCGTACCACAACATGATGAAGCGTATGTAGCACTTGGCTTCACTGTAACCATGGTAGGAGACGAGAAAAGACTGAAGTATTGTTTTCTTCAATGTTAATAAGCTTACAATGTTATGCAGAGGTATAGTTATAACAATTTACAACAATAACAGATGATACTATTTATAGTCACGGTAGAGAATGGAGGGGGGGGCGCAACATATTTTCTTCTCTCAAGGGGGGTTGTAACCGCAAATATATGAGAAGCACCGGGTCAATTGGAGACTATAGGTGTCAATGATTGACTGTGAATGAGTGTTTGTGCATATTTGCCCTGTGATTGGTTGCCAGCAGAGGTGGGTAGTAACACGCTACATTTACTCCGTTACATCTACTTGAGTAACTTTTGGGATAAATTGTACTTCTAAGAGTAATTTTAATGCAACATACTTTTACTTTTACTTGAGTATATTTATAGAGAAGAAACGCTACTTTTACTCCGCTCCATTTATCTACATTCAGCTCGCTACTCGCTACTGATTTTTATCGATCTGTTAATGCACGCTTTGTTTGTTTTGGTCTGTCAGACAAACCTTCAAAATAGGATCTAATTATGCCTGTGTTTCATCCAATCAGATGCAGTCACTGGTGACGTTTGACTCCGTTTCACGAATCAGATGCAGTCACTGGTGACGTTGGACCAATCAAACAGAGGCAGGCGGTCACATGACCGTCACAGGTGGACCCCGACTTAAACAAGTTGAAAAACGTATACGGGTGTTACCATTTAGTGGTCAATTGTACGGAATATGTACTGTACTGTGCAATCTACTAATAAAAGTTTCAATCAATCAATCAAAAGTGTGAAGGAAAAAAGACACTTTTTTATTTCAACCGTACCTCCCTCAAAAGCCTAAAGACTGACCGCACATTTCCTGTCTTCACAATAAAAGTGCCGCTCCATCGCGCCTGCGCTAACAAAATAAGTGTCTCCGAAAGCCAGCGCAAACAAGCTAGCAAGCAATGGAGTTTGCCGCCAATGTATTTCTTGTAAAGTGTATAAAAACGAATATGGAAGCTGGACAAATAAGATGACAAAAACCAACCACTTTCATGTGGTATTAGACAGAAATATTTTTTTTCTCTTCCATTTGAAAACGTGGACGTTATCAGCACTACTGTCTGATTCCAATCAATGCAAGTCATCAGAATCAGGTAATACACCAACTTATATTCTTGTTTTCATGAAAGAAAGGAATTTATATGTTAAACATGCATGTATATTCATTAAAACACCTTTAACATGTGAACAAAAATGGCAAAATAAATAAATATAAATCATATACTGTATATATAAATGTATGTATATATATATATATATATATATATATATATATATATATATATATATATATATATATATATATATATATATATATATATATATATATATATATATATATATATATGTATTCATATATACATATATATATATATATATATATATATATATATATATATATATACACTACCATTCAAAAGTTTGGGGTCACATTGAAATGTCCTTATTTTTGAAGGAAAAGCACTGTACTTTTCAATGAAGATAACTTTAAACTAGTCTTAACTTTAAAGAAATACACTCTATACTTTGCTAATGTGGTAAATGACTATTCTAGCTGCAAATGTCTGGTTTTTGATGCAATATCTACATAGGTGTATAGAGGCCCATTTCCAGCAACTATCACTCCAGTGTTCTAATGGTGAAGTGAATTATATTTATATAGCGCTTTTCTCTAGTGACTCAAAGCGCTTTACATAGTGAAAACCCAATATCTAAGTTACATTTAAACCAGTGTGGGTGGCACTGGGAGCAGGTGGGTAAAGTGTCTTGCCCAAGGACACAACGGCAGTGACTAGGATGGTGGAAGTGGGGATCGAACCTGCAACCCTCAGGTTGATGGCACGGCCACTCTACCAACCGAGCTATACCGCCCCATGGTACAATGTGTTTGCTCATTGGCTCAGAAGGCTAATTGATGATTAGAAAACCCTTGTGCAATCATGTTCACACATCTGAAAACAGTTTAGCTCGTTACAGAAGCTACAAAACTGACCTTCCTTTGAGCAGATTGAGTTTCTGGAGCATCACATTTGTGGGGTCAATTAAACGCTCAAAATGGCCAGAAAATGAGAACATTCATCTGAAACTCGACAGTCTATTCTTGTTCTTAGAAAAATAAAGGCTATTCCACAAAATTGTTTGGGTGACCCCAAACTTTTGAACGGTAGTGTATATATATATATATATATATATATATATATATATATATATATATATATATATATATATATATGATATCTGTGTGTATGTATATGTATCATGACCATTTAGTGGTCAATTGTACGGAATATGTACTGTACTGTGCAATCTACTAATACAAGTTTCAATCAATCAATCAATGAATGCCTACTGAGCCTACGGTGCTGTTAAGTTATTGTGGCTCAATTTGCCTTTTTTTTTTATTTTTATGTATTATTATTTAATATATATTATTGTTTTAGTTGCTAAAGAAATATTCCTGGCTCTGAATTTGCTCATTGCTATGTTTATGTTTTTGTGCATTATTTGTTGCCGTCATCATTAAACGAACAGGTTAATCATCAGTTACTCAGTACTTGAGTAGTTTTTTCACAACATACTTTTTACTTTTACTCAAGTAAATATTTGAGTGACTACTCCTTATTTTTACTTGAGTAATACATCTCTAAAGTAACAGTACTCTTACTTGAGCACAATTTCTGGCTACTCTCCCCACCTCTGGTTGCCAGTCACCACCTCATCTAATAATACATGCGTTACACTACTGTTTGTACAGTTCTCACCACATTGCTGAATACATGTCTTATATGTGTGTATAGGTTAATTGTTCCTGGAGACCTTCTGCTTTGGCATTGCCTTTGCACTTGTGTCATCCTTGAAGCTTTGATGGATGTTTTTTCATAGTAAACAGTGTATGAAGAAGCGAGGTTGAATACAAAGGGCGAAGCTAATTACCTCTAATCGTTCTCTTTGTGTGGAGTGAGAGGGCATCATTTCCCAGCGCCGCTTGAGACTTTCGCAGATTACATTCAAAATGAAACTTGTTCTCTCCGAGCTTCAAAAAGTGCACATAAGATAAGACATTTCTACACTGTAACACAGGTCAGGTTGCTTCATTGCAGATCATTTGATATTGATCAACCAAGCAAGAAATAGGCTTCTAGTATGCAGTGGCGGCTGCAAGCAGTGTTGTAGATAAACATATACACTGAGACGTGTGTTGTGAGACTGGAACTGACTCCTTAGTTCATGGGTGTCAAACTCTGGCCCGCGGGCCAAATGTGGCCCGCCGAGTAATTAGGGTTCGCATGTACCCTGTATAAAGGACTCCCACAGGGAGTCCTTTATACAGGTACAAAGGAACCTATTGAAATTGTAAGGTTGATTATTATTCCGCAGCTTTGCGCACTACTTTGCCCCCCTTAACATGCTTCAAAACTCACCAAATTTTATACACACATAGAAAAACTGGGACAGCACACTTTAGTAAAAAAACAAAACCCAAAAATCAAAATTGCGCTCTAGCGCCCCCTAGGAAAAAAACAAAAACAAACTGCCTGTAACTCCCACTAGGAAGGTCGTAGAGACATGAAACAAAAACCTGTATGTAGGTCTCACTTAGACCTACAATTCATAATTTCACATCCTCGGGCAAAAACCTACAGGAAGTTGGCAATTTCCCCTTCAACACAAAAAATGACTAAAAACACTAATTTTTGCCTCTTTGAGCTGTAATTTGACCCCCTTAAAATACTTCAAAACTCACCTAACTTTTTGCACACATCGGGACTGGTGGAAATTGCGATATAAAAAAAAACCGAACCCCAAAACTCAAAATTGCGCTCTAGCACAATTTTGGAATAAAACAGAGACAAAACTGCTCCTCAGAGGAAAACTCAGACAAAACTGCTTTTAACTTCCGGTAGGAACGTCTTAGAGACATGAAACAAAAGCCTCTACGTAGGTCTCACTTAGACCTACATTTCATAGATTGACATCCTTCAGCAAAAATCAACAGGAAGTTTGCAATCCCTCCTTCAAAACTAACTTTTTGTTAAAACCAGTCACCTAACATCAAACATTATCTCCTCTGAGCGCGTTTGTCGTTTCGGCTTCAAACTGCTACAGGAGAGAGATTGAACCCTTCTGATTAAAAGTTGACGACGGCGTTTTAAAACGTGCTACGGTTTTGATTTTACGAGCCTTCAAAGACCCGCAGCACTGATGCTGCACCGGTGCCAAAAATGACAACGGAACATGCAATTTCTCCTTTTTTATCCTCAAAATTCTACACACAATACCCTATAATGACAATGTGATCTCAGACACAACTTCCTCTAACTCCCAGTACGAATATCGTAGAGACACGAAACAAAAACCTCTATGTAGGTCTCACTCAGGACTACCACTGGACAAAAGTATTGGGACACCTAGGACTAGCACCTGCCAAAAGGCGGACCCGACCAACGCTGCTTGCAGCTTTAATTTCATTTGGCCCTTGAGGCAATATCAAATTAACATTAAATCTGGCCCGCCGGTATTAAAACAGTGGCTTTGCTTTAAACGTCCTCTCGTTCGCTTATCCCCCAAAAACGGCCTGCCAGCCAAGTCACACAATTTATGCGGCTTTTACACACACTCATCCATACGGCTGCAAGACATATTTATACGTAGTCAATAGCCATACAGATCATACTGACGGTCCTCAGCTCAAAGCCTGAGCCCCGACATTAATAAACTAGCATCGAAGAAAAGATGCCAGGTATCTGGCTTGGGCACATCAGATTAGTGTTGCAAACTGAGCAGTAAAAAGGTCTGAATGGTTGATTTATTCGTTATTTTGTTTTCAAATTTATTAGCCTGTGGAAAAAGTTCATGTTGATATTTACCTCAGAAGGCTGCAAATCGAAAAGAGGCATTACATGTTTTATTTAAATTGTATTTAATATGCCATTGATGTTTTTTCGTTTGTTTTTTGAAAGTTGATTTTGCACTATTAAGTTATATAAGATTTGCTTGTTCCATATTCAATGTTAAAGCAAATCAGTGTGGAGGTATAGGATAGGCAAATATAAGCTTTGGCTTCAGCCTATTCCTTTTTCGGTCATTATTTTTCTTTTCTTTTCTTTTTGTGTGTAAATGTGTACTGTTAAACTGGTCACACAAAATGGTTAATGGTTGATGGTTGATTATATGACCGAAAAAAACTTATTTCATTCATTCATTCATTCATTCATTGCTTGTTCCATATTCAGTGTTAAAGAAAATCAGTGTAGCAAACTGAGCAATAATTAACATTTTATCCATGCACTTTCTCTTGCTACTTCAAGGCTTGAATGTTTGATTCATTCATTATTTTATTTTCAAATGCATTATTAGCCTGTAGAAAAAGTTTATTTTGATATTTACCTCAGAAGGCTGCACATAGAAAAGAGGCATTCAATTTTTATTTAAATTTTATTTGATATGCCATTGATATTTTTTAATTATTATAATTATTATTTGAAACTCGATTTTGCATGTCACTATAAAGTTATATAAGCCTTGCTTGTTCAATATTCAATGCAAAACTTGTTTGGGTCCCTATTAAAAGGTTAATTTTTTCAACCTTGGCCCGCGGCTTTGTTCAGTTTTAAATTTTGGCCCACTCTGTATTTGAGTTTGACACCCCTGCCTTAGTTTATTGCAGTAGTATTAATAGGTAAACACACACTGAATGTGTGACGAGCATCCTTGAACATCCTTCCTAAGTACATCCTTTCTTGCTTTGGTCAGCCTTTGTTGGGAAATCTAACGGTGATTCCTAGAAATGAGTTCTTGGCAGGACACAAGGAGCACATGTTTCATGGAGTACAATCAGGTCACTCTGACCAGAAAACCACTATTTTTGAGACAAACCTTAATTCTCCAATAGCAGACTGTGTCATGGTCACACAGACTTGTGGTACCACTGCTCCACTTTGACAGTCAGGTCAAAGACGACTGCTGTGCCCAATGAGACGGCCATCACATGACTCCCTAATGCAGCTTTAAAAGGGAACTGCACTTTTTATTTTATTTAGCACTTTTTATTTCCATTTTTGGGTAAGAGGCAGCTATTCCACAAACTATTCCGCCGAATAAAACACATCCAAAAACATCCAACACCAGTTAATACATGCTGTGAGTATATATGTAAGGTAGTATGATAACATAATTTAAGAATTATTTTAAACACTTTCCAGGGCGCATTGAAATCAACGTAAAAATGGCAGGATTAGAGTGTTTTTTACGCCAGATATATAGAGTATGTTTATTTGGTTGCGGGCATACAAGTCACTGGATGTGTATAACTATGTCACCTGCAACCATGGATGAAGTATAAACCATCATGACATGCAGTCAGAGTTTGGTGTCCTAAAATCCCAAGACAAGGAGGCAAGACGGACAAGTACGAAGCCTGGCTCATCGTAAATAAATAACGAGATCACATACTCACAGCCAACAGTACCTGCATGGCAGGATGATATTGTCATTTACACGGTATCACAATTGTCTGGGTGGAGTCGCTGAGCGGGGAGAAAGTCTGTCCAGAAACTTGTTGGTTTCTAGTTCGATTCCAGCATCTGCCATCCTAGTTGCCGCCATTGTGTCCTTGGGCAAGACACTTCACCCACCTTGCTCCCATTGCCAATTGCACTGGTATATAAGTGTAGCTTACCACAAATGTATGGCAATTGTGAGAAAAAAGCTATACACAATAATCCGTCATTTTGATATTATATTTCTGAACTTACTGTTTAATCTCGATTTCCTTGTCTCAATCCGTAGGAATAAATGGCATTAGTGTTTGAGTAGTGTTTCACTTCCCGGACCTAAATGCGCGTGCATGTTTGATGACACAGGCCAGGGGTCGGCAACCCAAAACATTGAAAGATCCAAATTGGACCAAAAATACAAAAAACAAATCTGTCTGGAGCCGCAAAAAATTAAAAGCTGTTTATAAGTCTTATAATGAAGGCAACACATGACGTAAGTGTCTATATTAGCTATAATAGCCTACTATCAAAATGACTATGTGTTGCAGGCTGAAGCAAATCTTTGTTGACAGACATGTTGAAATGTAATATGTATTCTACACATTTTTACAATATTAGAAACTGTCATGTCTGTGTGATCATGTTTTGTTTGGCCATGTGCTTTTTTGGATTTTGTCAGTTCCTTTTTTTTTTACTCCCTGTTTTGTTTCCATGACAACCCATTAGTTTTCACCTGTCCTCATGTCACACACCTGATTCATTTGCACTCACGCACCTGTTGTTAATCATGTCTGTGTTATTTAAGCTTTTCATTTTCTGTTGGTCGGCCTGGCGACATTAACTCTGTGACCCCTGTTTACCTCTGATGACTTCTGCTACCCATGTTTCCATAGTTCCATGCCAGGTAAATTTTTGTTATTAATGCCACAGTTAGTGACGTTTTGCTTCATGTTCATAGTTTCTGCCTTTGTGCAAGTTTTTGTTTCATTCGCCAAGTTTTTGTACTTCCGCCTTGTGCGCGCCTTTTGTTCCTTTTTTATAGTAATAATTAAAAGATGTCCTTACCCTCACGCCTGGCCCGCGCCAACCTTCCTTTGCATTCCGGGAAAACAAACCCCATAGTCCACGTCTTGACAGAAACCGTTAGTAAATCAGGGGCTACTTAGAGGGTTAGATAACTCCTGGAAATTACTGGCTTTTAATGGCCAAAGGTGTGTGTCCAAGTTAAAGGAAACGGCAGGCTGTCTTCTTCTAATAGATTTATTACAGTCTTTGGCAAGCTATGTAACGTTTGCTGTGGTCTGGAACAACATGGCACACAAACAACTATCTGAAATGCAGTCAATATTACATATAGATAATATGTTAGTTAGTTAGTTAGTTAGTTTATTATTTCTTCAGTCAGTGGTCAACAAAATAAACAAACAGTTTTACATAAACAAACAGTTGTACATTCATAAATTGAAAATGTTGATGACCGAAAGTGTTTTGGCTGAAGTTGCACACTTATTGCGCCTAACCCTATAAACAATGTCAAATACAAGATGAGCTTCCAAAAATTATGAAATTTAAAACATATGACATATGAAACATATTATAAATACACCTTGTACACAACATAAACACTGTTCAATTATACACAGTAAAGACATGTGAAATATCCTTGTACACGTGTTAGTTAAACCTTTGTACCAATTATATACTATATACAAACAATTATACTTCCATTATTATTTATATCCCACATTTAATTTGTAATTAACATTGATCATAGTATTAACTACTGTGTTGATTCAAGAGTGATATATTTTTCCGAGACACTGGTCTTAAAGTGTTTTTTAAATGTGTGAATGGAACATGTCATGAGACATGCAAAACTAAATTATATATAAAGAGGATAAAAGTAAAGGAAATTAAATGACCCCAAAAGTACCAGTCAAACAAGTCAATAACATCAACAAAGTGCACCGTTGTGCATTCACGCACAGCATAACACGTTTGGTGGACAAAATGAGACAAATAAAGAGTGGAAGATTTTTTATGTAAACAAACTGTTGCGTCACAATCCTCACTATGGTGAGTTCAAGAAGCACCAACATTAGTAGGACCAAACGATGTTCACCAAATACTCTCATCAGTGAAGCATACACACAAACATTAAACAGTGGGCTTTCTAACAATTGGGAAGGTTTTGTGCCACGTTTGTCCTCAAACAAAAACCATACTAAAGCAAAAAAAATATTTCCCCCAATCTTTTTCCATTTTCAATCCTTTTTAAAAATGCTCCAGGGAGCCACTAGGGCGCCGCTAAAGAGCCGCATGCGGCTCGAGAGTTCCTGCTCCCCGACATAGGCTCTAAAAGGGTCTATTGCAAAACGTTTCAAATAAGAACAAAAAACAGTGATTTACAATGTCCGCTCACACTGGAATGCCGATTGATGGGATGGTTGTATCTTTCAGTTATTTCAGTACTATCTCTGAGCTGCTAAATTCAAAATGATCTTCACTCCTCAGATAAAAAAGGCTTTTTGGCGATGTTGCAATAGTCTTATACTATATTCCTTTTGTTGAGAACCATATAGTGTTAAGTTCGTGGATTTTCAATGTTGACCAACTTCTCGACTTGGTGCGACATCCTTCTACTTTACAAGTGAGATGAATAAATTATAACCCAGAATTAACTTTTACTAAGATAAAGGCAAAACAAGAGAAGCAAAAGCAGCTCAAGCTCATTATGATTATTTATTTTATTAGCAGCTCAAGCTGGCTATTTGCTAGTGGTGGGAGGAGCAGGGTGAGCAAAGCAATGTGTCACAACGCCAGAAAAATAGTTCTTACAATAACAATGTTGCTAAAGCTTGGTTAATATGCAGAGAGCATTGTTGGTGGTTTTTGGATGTTTTTTGAGAGTTTTTTTCTGAATAGATGTGTTACGGCACACGCGCGCTCCTTGCTTCCCTCTGCTACTGGAGAGCTCAGAGGCTCCGCTGTGAGCACCAGACACACCCAGACCGCGCCCACACTCCGCCGCAGCTGGAGACACTCTACTAACAACGCACCTGGCTTTGATGAGGGACGACAGTATAAAGAGCCCCGACGCTGACTCCTCGTCGTCGGAACGTTGCTCTGCTCGCAGTAAGCCTCACGTGTCTGACTTCCCTCCAGCTCTCGCTCTTTTGCCTTTTTCCTTGTGCCTCATTTCCTGATCCCAGTGTTGTCTTTCGTTCCTCCCCACAGTACCCGTGTCCCAGCCTCGCTGTATCCCTCCGCTGCCATATTTCCCTCCTGGACTCTGCTTGCTCTCCCCGATCCTTGACCCTGTTTTGGACTTCTGGATTTCGCCCTCCTGCAACGACCCCGCTTGGACCTTGGACACCCTTTTGGATCATTCCCTTTGGACTTGGATGCTTTTCATTCCACACACACCTCAACACCCCTTACGGTATTTATATGGTGAAATTCACTCACATAGTTTTTCATGCAAACACATATAGTAGCATACACACTCCATTCACTCATCAAGCACACAATAAAACCTATTGAGCTAGATATCCTGTTGTCGTGCCGTCTCCTTCCCCAGTACGACATAACAAGATGACTCCCAATAACCGGCATACTATTTACATTGCATATAAAAAAGGAAAGACATGGGTGTTCTTTTCTCACATAAGGACTGCGGATGATGGGTCTTTTTTTTTTTTTTACTGAAGTGCAATTTCCCTTTTGAAGTCGTACTGTGTCTACTGGTTTTTACCAAAAATAATATGTGATTCAGTGCACATTTTGTCACACTGCTGCAGTCCAGGGTGTGGACCTCCTGCTGGGATAGGCTCAAGCCCATTCAGAGCACTGATCAGAATATGCAGACAGAAAATGGCTGCAGTGTGATCACATATAAAAAGGAAATCACACTTCTTGGATACACATCATTTATAAAAGCCTGGGTGTTACTGTCAGAGACGTGCTGTCTATAAGACCTGCACACTGTCAGTACAAACAGATTCTGTAAAGCATTACACAAAGGGTATGATGAAAGATAAAAACTCAGAAAAAAAAATGGTAAACCTGCTGCTTTTTCAACTATACAAACTATTCAAGGAATCAGAGGTGGGACCAAGTCATTGCTTTGCAAGTCACAAGTAAGTCTCAAGTCTTTGCCCTCAAGTCTCGAGTCAAGTCCCGAGTCAAGACAGGCAAGTCCGAGTCAAGTCCAAAGTCAAGACTGGAAAGTCTCAAGTCAAGTCCCAAGTCCTGCATTTTGAATTTCGAGTCCTTTCAAGTCCTTTTAACCACAGACTAATATATTTACACAGATTGTGTATGCTTTTAAAACGCTGTATTTATTTATTAAAACAAGTGCATTTGAAATTGCAGGGAAAAAAATAGTGCTGACATTGCACTTCATAATAGCACTATTATCCAGTCATTTTAAACATTTAACTCATTCCTTTACAGAATAAACACATTTGAAAAAACAAGTGCAACTGTACTTATTTGCACAAAAGTGTTAACATTGTATTTCCATGGCATATTGCATTGTAACTAGTTCCACAGCAGTTTCTATCCTGTTCTTACCTTATCTCATTGATCTCATCTCATACTGTATGTGTGTTGATGTGTGCGTACATATGAAAAATATAACAAAAACATGAACAAAACAATGAACAGAGTTGTACTTTTTAGATGTCAGGGCCCTATGCAATATGTACACATATTCTTAAGATAGTATACATTTTACTGACCTTTATTTGACTATGTTTGTTTTTGTAGGTGGCTAAAATATGCGGTGCTGCTGATCGCCGTCTAACGTTACGTTACTGTGTGTGATACATTGACTAACGTAACGTTATGTGTAGGTACTTCATGCAGCCCTGCTTAAAAAAAATCACTTGACAAAAAGTATGAATAAGGTAGCGAACTGCAGTGGACGCAACATATTGCCGTGTTTGCAATGACGTTATAACCATAGACATCTTATAAGTAGACGCAGCATTGGCTGCTTTGACACGAGCAATTTGGCCGCCATCTTGGAGTGGTGATGAGGAGCCGGCGAGCAGCCTAAACTGACAGTTGACAGGTAGAAAACAAAGATGGTGTTCAGCGTTTTCCTACTCAAATGAGCGGACTGTTGAAAATAGGAATCGGGTGATTACTTTTCACAAGTAAGATTTAACATTCATGTACTACTGGTTGTATTTTATGAAAATAATATTACCACAGAGTTGAGAAGGAGCAAAGATCTTCAATATATGTATGTGAAAATCACAAATAAATCTTCTGGGGGAGGATGACCCCCTTACAGGGGTTCGGTTTACAAACTTTCAGCCCCACCTAAAACAAAATTCACCAGCCGCCACTGATTATGATGCATTCTCATTTTAGGCAAAATATAAGACAATACTTTCTTAACAGCATAATTTTAACCAGGAATAAGTCTTCAAGTAACAATATTAAAATACTAACATTGTTGAGTAAGACAGAATTTGGTTTTATTCTGAATCCAGTGAAACAGATTGGTGGTTTTAGCTGATATAAAGACTTTCAGGTGTTTATATATGTTTATGTTGAAGTATTTGGCAGACGCTTTTATCCAAAGCGACATACATAAAAAATACATATAAAACAATGACTGTAAACATGAAACATGATCATTTAAGGGAAGAATGTAATACAAAATATCAATACAAAGTGTCAAGACAGAATAAACTCTCTGCTGCTGCAGCAACAGAGATACAGTCTATAAGATATATAGATATCTAATGTATTCATACATTGTTTATGTAGGATATACGCATGTATATATAACCTAATCATATTGTTTCTTCAATTTAAAAATAGCTGACCGTTTTTTTCCCCTTTCTCTGGGATTATATTCCCAGTTTTGATCTCGGACGTCTGGTCACTTATAGCGTATAAGAATATGATATTACTGTTAAGCAAACTATGTATAATAAAACACGCCAAAACATGTGTCCTTTATCATAGCTACACATATTAAAAAAAAGCGCGTGAAAATGAGTGGTATTCAGTGAGGTAAGATTAATTAAATGCGCTGACAGTTCATTGCTCCTGCCAAATGAATTGCACTGAGTGGAGCGGATCACCACTCCAAGATGGCGGCCCCGCGTCTCGTCTGCGCCTGAAGGCAGTAGCGCTCCATGCTGCGTACCCTTATAAGATGTCTATGGTTTTAACGTTAGCAGTGAGTTTACAGCCTCACTGGTTTAACTACACAGCAAATAAAAGTCACGTTACTTAGCCAATAAACGTTAGCTTACATTCAAAATTTACCCTTCTTTGTGCATCTTCAAATGTCGAACGAAGTTGGAAGTTGTTACGTCTCCGTCTATAATATTCGAACTGCATGATTTGCATAGGGCAATTCGTTTTTTGTTGACCAAGTCGTAGTTTTAATACCCGAACGAAATTAACTTTGGCATAATTGTTTCTCGCTGGCGTGTTGTTTGACAATTCTTCTTCATTGGTTGTCCTGCAATTTGATTGGATGAGTGCTGTGGGATGAAAACAGCGTAGATCTAATTTGATTGGCTGTTGTACTGACAGCACACCAGCTGACAGGAACAACACGCTGATAGACACAGACGAAGAAAAGGAAAAATACGGAGCGGCGCGCTCCCAAATAACTTTTTAATCTTTGGGTTTTAGAGAAAGTAGCAAGTCATGTCAAGTCAAAAGGCTCAAGTCCAAGTGAAGTCGCAAGTCATTGATGTTAAAGTCTAAGTCGAGTTGCAAGTCTCTTTACATTTTGTCAAGTCGAGTCCAAAGTCATCAAATTCATGACTCGAGTCTGACTCGAGTCCAAGTCATGTGACCTCTGCAAGAAATGGACAAATGATTTCTCTTTTAAAAGGGGAACTGCACTTCTTTTGGAATGTTTCCTATCACTTACAATTATTATGAAAGACATTACTACAGTATTTGATTGATTTTAATTGTAATTAATTCTGTAAGTTTTTACGATCATTGTGTTTTCTGATTTTAACTTGAAATGTAATATTATATTTTTATTTTTGCCTTCTTTTAATTTTCTGTAAAGCACTTTCTACGAAATGTGCTCTATAAATAAACCCGCCTTGCCTTGCCTTGCCTATGCATGTTTAGGTACAAAGCTAAGCAAAAAGCACAACAATCCATTCCAGTCCAGACGACAGAATTGACATAAACAGCCTCCTGATTGGCAACCAGGACCGTGTGTCCTGATTGCCAATCCGGGGCAGGTGAGGAAGCCAGCACTCAGACAGGAGAAGTAGTGATGAAAACAGGAAAACAGGAAATGGAAACAAAAGTAAGAGCGCTGGACAGAAAATAAAACAAAATACCAGAAACTAATAATAATTGTCATGGGAGCCCATAACACTTTACGTTGTTTCTTGTGGAGAAATTTGCTTCAATATACAAACTTTTCTATTTACGAGCTCTGTTCATGAACCAATTAAATACGTAAATCGAGTTTCCACTGTTTATTAATTATTGTGTAACATTTAAAACACCAAAAATGATTCCCGGGGACGGCACCGCTGCTGCTCACTGCTCCCCTCACCTCCCAGGGAGTGAACAAGGGGATGGGTCAAATGCAGAGGACACATTTCACCACACCTAGTGTGTGTGTGACAATCATTGGTACTTTAACTTAACTTAACTTTAACATTTTATTACAATAAAATGTAACTATATTGAAGTTTTTTTCTAAATATATTTTAGTATTTCCAACAAAAATGCCACTTTTTTCTCCGTTGGCATGCAAGGTGGCAAAAATATGCTTTGTTGCCTTGAATCCTAATGACTACAGGTAAGTTGGTAGAGTGGCCGTGCCAGCAATCGGAGGGTTGCTGGTTACTGGGGTTCAATCCCCACCTTCTAAACTCCTAGTCACGTCCGTTGTGTCCTTGAGCAAGACACTTCACCCTTGCTCCTGATGGGTGCTGGTCAGCGCCTTGCATGGCAGCTCCCGCCATCAGTGTGTGAATGTGTGTGTGAATGGGTGAATGTGGAAATACTGTCAAAGCGCTTTGAGTACCTTGAAGGTAGAAAAGCGCTATACAAGTATAACCCATTTATTTATCATTTATTCTGACTTTAAATAATACTGCTGATGTTTTAGAACATTTTGCAACTTTTTCCTTTTTTTTTTTGGTTTTGTTTTCACCTTTTCTGACATTCCTCTGTATTTTATTATAGGCTGATAGTTAAACCTCAGAAGAAGGAGACAGCACGACATCTCAGCACAAAAATAAGTGAACTCAGAATGACGCCTGCAGCTCTAGACAAAATATAGATAATTTAGTCCAAAACTAGCTCAGTGACCTCTGCACTCTACATTGAAATGATGGAAATGTGATGATTAATGGATGAATAATGTATTGGACGATATCGCACCACCATGGTGCGAACTTCTCCGACAAGAATACAAAATCTCAGTCGCATATTATAACACATTTAATTTACTGTGGGTGTTTTCTTTTTATTCACTGGTTTGTGGTGTTTGGGTAGGCATATACAGTCGTGATCAAAAGTTTACATACACTTGTAAAGAACATAATGTCATGGATGTCTTGAGTTTCCAATCATTTCTACAACTCTTATTTTTTTGTGATAGAGTGATTGGAGCACATACTTGTTGGTCACAAAAAACATTCATGAAGTTTGGTTCTTTTATGAATTTATTATGGGTCTACTGAAAATGTGACCAAATCTGCTGGGTTAAAAGTATACATCCAGCAATGTTAATATTTGGTTACATGTCCCTTGGCAAGTTTCACTGCAATAAGGCACTTTTGTTAGCCACCCACAAGCTTTTTACAAGCTTCTGGTTGAATTTTTGACCACTCCTCTTTACAAAATTCGTGCAGTCCAGCTAAATTTGTCGGTTTTCTGACAAGGACTTGTTTCTTCAGCACTATCCACACGTTTAAGTCAGGACTTTGGGAAGGTCATTCTAAAACCTTAATTCTAGCCTGATTTAGCCATTCCTTTACCACTTTTGACATGTGTTTGGGGTCATTGTCCTATTGGAACACCCAACTGCGCCCAAGACCCAACCTCCGAGCTGATGATTTTAGGTTGTCCTGAAGAATTTGGATGTAATCCTCCTTTTTCATTGTCCCATTTACTCTCTGTAAAGCACCAGTTTCATTGGCAGCAAAACAGGCCCAGAGCATAATGCTACCACCACCATGCTTGATGGTAGGAATGGTGTTCCTGGGATTAAAAGGCCTCACCTTTTCTCCTCCAAACATATTGCTGGGTGTGGAGGGGGAGTGGTCCACGCGTCGCCTGTGGGCGGAGCATGTGCAGAAGCCGGCTACGGAGCAGCTGCAGGTGAGTGGATAACCCAGCTGGAACAGGTTGTCTGATCACCTGTCTCTTTATTTAAAGCAGCGTGAGGAGCCCGGGGGGGAGAGGAGCCTAGAGGGACCGAGGGAGACGAAGTGTGAACCAGAGAGAGAGAGAGACTCAACAGAGTATAAAAGTCAAAAAGAAAAAGGAAAATAAAAGAACTTAAAAGTCTGCTAAACCAGCCTGATTCTTCCAACTCACAGAGAACCTGCAACGAGACGTGTTACACTGGGTATTGTGGCCAAACAGCTCAATTTTTGTTTCATCTGACCACCGCCATGACTTTATGTTCTTTACAAGTGTATGTAAACTTTGGACCATGACTGTAGGTGTTGTTTTGGGTAGATGTTTGTATAACATTTCGGTTCCGTCAGGCTCCAAACAGGATCAAAACAAAACATATGTGTTTTACTTACTCCAGTCTTAGATGTGTTCACAGCATACCGGTCCTGTGATTAAACACACAAGTTTGAAAGCAGCAGCAAAACAAACAGAGGGGAATGTCAGACTGATTCCCCGTGAAGCCCGGTTGCTCTTTAGATGGTATTTGAGATTCAATGTGACATTTACTGATTGCTAACACATTGTAAGGACTATTATACTGTAACGCTGGTTCATTTAGAGCGGGGGTCGGCAACCCGCGGCTCTAGAGCCGCATGCGACTCTTTAGCGCCGCCCTAGTGGCTCTCTGGAGCTTTTTCAAAAATGTATGAAAAATGGAAAAAGATGAGGGGAAAAAAATATATTTTTTGTGTTAATATGGTTTCTGTAGGAGGACAAACATGACACAAACCTCCCTAATTGTTATAAAGCACACTGTTTATATTAAACATGCTTCACTGATTCGAGTATTTGACGAGCGCCGTTTTGTCCTACTAATTTTGGCGGTCCTTGAACTCACCGTAGTTTGTTTACATGTATAACTTTCTAAGACGTGTTTTATGCCACTTCTTTATTATCTCCGTTTGTCCACCAAACTTTTAACGTTGTGCATGAATCCACGAAGGTGAGTTTTGTTGATGTTATTGACTTGTGTGGAGTGCTAATCAGACATATTTGGTCACTGCATGACAGCAAGCTAATCGATGCTATCATGCTATTTAGGCTAGATATATGTACATATTGCATCGTTATGCCACATTTGTAGCTATATTTGAGGTCATTTAGTTTCCTTTAAGTCCTCTTAATTCAATTTATATCTCATGACACACTATCTGTATGTAATATGGCTTTTAATTTTTCGCGGCTCCAGACGAATTTGTTTTTGTATTTTTGGTCCAATATGGCTCTTTCAACATTTTGGGTTGCCGACCCCTGATTTAGAGAAACATTTTTTTTTCTAGAAAGAGAGGATTGTCATTATGTAAATGATCATTGGGCTTTACATTCAAACCTGCAGTCACACGGGTACTAAACGAGAACAATTTGGTTCCGAGCGGAGCGGCCGATCCATCTTGGAAGCTTCACTGCTCTTTAATTGGGTTCAGTCTTCAAACAGGGGGCTTTGGACATGAAGAAGCCTGCTGGTGTCCATTTGACCACAAGGTTAAGGGGGTGGAGGCAGCTCCCTTGATCGAACCCCCCACACCCCCCTTTTATTTTAATCTCACAAGGGGGATATGAAGGGTGACCACAAGGGTGTTCATGCGGAGCTCTCTGCCTTTGAAAGGTGCTTGTTATGGGACGCAGGCCAGTAGAGAGCAATCTGCTCCAAAGGCACGGTGACCTGATTTAAAGGCTCTTCTCCACTGTTCTCCCACCTGGTTGTGTGTGTGTGTGTGTGTGTGCGTGTGTGTGTGTATGTGTGTGTGTGTGTGCGTGCGTGTGTGCAGTAAGGTGAGCATCTTCCTTACCCCACTTTAACCTCACACTGAAACACCAAAAACATGTAATTAACCTAATGACGAGGAAAAATGCATTTTATTTTAAACAATGGAATAAGTCCGAAAAACAGGATAACATATTTTTCTGACCAGTGTATTCAAACCAAATTTGTCAAGCAAACATCCGTTCACCCATAGGCAAAAAGTAAATTGGACTGTGTATCCAGTTGGGTTGACAGTAATGAGCTCGTTCTAAATAACAGTCAAACAAAATACATTATTCTGGGCTCTAAAAATACATAAAAACATGTACAGCCTTTAGAAAGGTATTTCTTTGGAGCAGGTGCATGAAACTGAGCTGTTAGGGTTAACCATAAATAATCAACTGAACTGGGCTTGTCATAAAAAAATGATTGTGTCCAAAATGGGCTGGACTGTTTCTGTTATCAGAAGATGCACTTTTTAGATAAATGACATTAAAAAAAAATACTTATTTGATGCCCTAAGAAACAAAAAAGTGATACTGTGTGCCTCAAAGCATCGATGTGCGTCACCTAAAAAAATTACTCACCAAAAACATTTGACTGCAAAGCACCAAACTGTGTTGATGGAACTAAGAAACAAAACAAATAAAATAAATGGAACTATGAAAAAGAAAAAAATTCCAAAGTGTGGGATTATTTTTATGTTAAAATGTTCTTCTTTTTTCGTTTACTGTTTGGCTCAGCCACCAGAGTTGTGCATTCCATATTCCGTTCTGCATATGTTTTGCTATGGTTGAGTGTTAGTGTTGTGTTGGTCATGACCCCGGTATACAGAGACGGCAGGCCAAGTGCAAGTAAAAATGTATTTGATGACAAAACTAAAATAGTGCAGCAGGGAAGTGCACAAAAATATGTAGAATATGTATTGATTGTTGGTTTTTTGTTGTGTTTTACTCTTGTTTTTGTATGTATAAGTGGCGCCACTGAAGTGGCAGATGGTTGCATTAACTTTGTGCTTCTTCAATGAGTTTTTGTCCTTTCTGTTCTTTGTTTTTTACCCCCTTGTTTTCATATGTTTTTACCTATTTGTGTAGACTTTTTGAATGCGCACTGCAACGGCATAATTTCCCCATCATGGGATAAATGAAGTCTATCCTATCCAAGTATAGAGAAAGCTATGCAGCATGGAGGTACAAATGGTAAATGGTTGTACTTGTATAGCGCTTTTCTACCCCGTTTTAAGGAGCCCAAAGCGCTTTGACAGTATTTCCACATTCACCCATTCACACACACATTCACACACTGATGGCGGGAGCTGCCATGCAAGGCGCTAACCAGGACCCATCAGGAGCAAAGGTGAAGTGTCTTGCCCAAGGACACAACGGACGTGACTAGGATGGTAGAAGGTGGGGATTGAACCAGTAACCCTCAGATTGCTGGCACGGCCACTCTCCCAACTTCGCCACGCCGTCCCCCACAAAGCAAAACACAAGCAATGATCCGGCCCTGTCAAAATAAAACCAAAGCCTAAAACTAGAAACTAAAAATAATTGTCATGAGAAATAATGCCATCTTTATTTGATTAAGAATTGTATTTGCTAATTGTCCATTTTTTTTTGCAGTTTGACCCTGGAACAAATTATTTTTGAATAATGACATTTGTGGCACATATGGGTTTTTCTCAAGATGCTTTTGCTAGCATACATTCAAAACACATATCCAATTTTTTTTCTTCAAAGAACCCTACAAAGACATATTCTCAGTCCACCTAAGGGTGTTTACAAAATGTAAAATATGAAATACCAAAACATGAAAATAAATGAATTTGAGACTGATCATATGCATCTATGAAAGACTACTTATTCCTTTTTGTCTAATCACAACTCCATCAAACATGGGAACGGACCAAGCAACCTATGATCGTATTGAAAGTGACTTCCATTGACAGCAGTTATTCCCTTGATGGATAAGCGAGAGCATGCCAGCAACATAGTCACTCTTGGTAAAGTTATGGTCCCCGAGGAGAAGGTGATAGCCTGCTTCCGCATGAGTTGTCTTGATAAAAAGCCTCGCTGGTGTTGCTTTGCCGTCTTCAGACTACAGGCGGGTCAGCCTGCCACCACGTTGATAAAGTGAGTCATTGTAAAAGCGGGCAAGATTATTCTCAAGGACAAAGATTAAAATAGTTTCTGTCTGAGTAACAAACCCTCACCTCCTCCCCTCACTACTATTTGAAATTATTATTTCCACAGTTACGGCAGCAAGAAGTTTATATTAACTTGTGCTATGACGCATGTTTTCAATGAGAAAATGAGCATGGATGATAAGACAGTTGAATCTGTATTCACAAACGTGCACTGACTAAGAGCTAGCAGTTATGGCGATGGTTACCGTGCAGAATATGTGAGGATTAAATTGTGGCGGCAGTTATCACTTTGTGTTTGTCTGACAGATAAACCTATTTATCAGTGAATCCTCCTTCTGGTGCCTTCCCGTAAAATCAACACAAGCTTACACCTGTTACACAAATGAAAAAAAAAAACAGTTAATTACACAGTGACTAAGCATTAAGGAACACCATTGTTGAAGAGTGGACTCAAGTAGAGATTTAAGCCGCACGTTGAATAACATGAAATAGGCCAGCTTCAAGCAAAATACAACAATGTTTGGATTTTGTCAGAAAATATTCACTTCACTGGGTAGTATGGTGCTTGTTTTGAGAAAACAATATTATGACCATGGAGCAGGGGTAGGGAACCTGTGGCTCTTTTGATGACTGCATCTGGCTTGCAAATAAATCTTAGCTGACATTGCTTAACACGATAAGTAATGATTAATTCCGCTCGTAATCCAGTGTTAAAAATAACGTTCAAAATATAAAACATTCTCATGCATTTTTTAATCCATCCATCCGTTTTCTACCGCATCATTTTTTCAAGAAGTCGCATTAATGGTAAGAAGTATTTAATTTATTAATGGTTAGCTTCAGAATAAAAATGTTATCAAAAATAATAAGATACTCATTGTACTCTAAAAATGATGGTCTTACTTAAAAATGCACTCATTCAGTATTATATGGCTCTCAGGGAAATACATTTTAAAATATTTGGCTTTCATGGCTCTCTCAGCAAAAAAGGTTCCCGACCCCTGTAGATGATAATATTGGTGATAATATTTTAATTAAATCCACAATGACAATTTTAGGGCCATCGATTGGCTGTTGTAAGTCTATTTCTAAGTTTTTTTCAAGGAATGTGGCTTTGACCTAATGATCCCAGCTTTAATTGTCCTGCCTTAAATATGATTAAGATGATTGAATATAGTAACGCTCAAAGTAATGACAGCAGAACATGCAACCGACGTGTACAACACACACAGGGTAACTTCTACTAATATACAGGGACTAATAAACAACAATTTAACTTTGTGATAACCATGTAAACCTGACAATTATTTATACAAAAGTGCTGCACGACATGCTGAGAAGCCAGCTTCCCTCCCTGCAGTCCGACCACTACAGTAGTGGTTGGCTTACGACTTAAATTGGTTGTGTGATTGTAACCGAAAATACTCAAATTGTATCTCAAATCAACATTCCCTATTGAAGTGAACTGAAATCAATTCATGCTAAGCAGGCCCGGCCCTAACCAATCTGGCGCCCTAGGCAAGATTTTAGGTGGCGCCCCCCCACATCGGCAGTGAAGTGTATATACTCACAAGAAACCGAATAGCTTTGTCTTTGACCTTTTTTTTTACTTAAAGAAAGCAAATTAACAATCAGAATAGTTAACAAGATAAAAAAAAATATGAATAAATAAATGAATACAAAAAATAAAAAATGAATATCTAACAATTTATTGTCATCATTACAGTGAAATGGAAATGCTGAATAGCAGAATGCAAAGTAACAGTATAATATATTATATGAGAATGTTATGTTATGATTATCTTTAACCGAATCACAGCAGTGCTCAAATTAAAAAACAGCATTCCCTCTCATGTGATATTGCTTAATTAACATTAATGATGTGCACTTTAACAACTAGGCTTACAACTATACCTAATATTTAAAGGGGTGGAAAAGTGACTATTACCTGCAGGGCAAACATTAGCTAACCAGAAGGCAATAACAATGTAAACAAAAAACACCTGCTTAAAAGATCTAATACAAATGTCTCTGAGGAATGTAAGGTGGGACCGTGGGAGTACTGTAATTACCTAACGTTACATTATTATTTTCCATAACAATTCACCCCCCTCCACAATATTAACCCGACGTTAAAACAGAACTAGCTATTTATTGATTAGCAATTGCCGAATCATGTAACATTAGCTTAATGCTAAAAAGCCAGGTTACTATCACCAGTGTTGGGTTAGTTACTGAAAACCAGTAACTAGTTACAGTTACTAGTTACTTCATTTTAAAAGTAAGTCAGTTACTAACTCAGTTACTTACACCAAAAAGTAATGTGTTACTGTGAAAAGTAACTATTTAGTTACTTTTTTTTTTTTTAAAGCTCCCATTAATGCCTTTTTAGCCTTCATTTCAGTACTGTTATTGCACTGGAGAATAATACAATGTGTTGATCAACATGACATGCATTTGCATCACTGAACTCTGCTAAGCAATGTGCTCTACATACAACACACAAAGACAAAGATATGTTTCAAAGGGCCAATTTGTTTTTGGCCAGAACAAATTGACAAAACTATTTTAAATAGCTGCAACATAACATACATAAGTAACAAACAGCATAATAACAGCTTAGCTGTAAAGCAAGAAAGGCACACACTACATACACAAAGCCTAACCATGCATTTTTTCCTCAAGGAATTCTGACACAAAATCATGTCTGAAGCCCAGAACACTCCACACATTTCCCCAGTTTTAGTTTACAGATCAGGAAAGATTGGCCTGGCCCTCTAGCATCCCTCTTTATGTTTGTGAACTTTATAGTCTATACATTTAGAGTGATGTGATAATCAAACACTCTAGAAGTCTAGAATGAAAGAGTATATAAGTGAATTGACAGCAATGTTCCCTCTAAGGTGCGCGCCTGTGCAATTGTGCACTGCTCAAGCGTCCTCTGCGCACGGCAAATCTATGCCACGCACAAAATCAAATAAAAAAATAAGTGCATAACAATTTTCGACACACGGACACGACAGAGAAAACAGTTTTCGTCATCATTGTTCAAATATTGTAACGTCTGTCGAGACGCTTTGAGGACTTGAATTCCATCCATCACTTTACTGAGCAAAACTCTTTATTGTCGGCCATAAACACATCACCAAAACATTAGTAAAAAAATGATATCTAGCAAAAGTGGTCATTTTCTGCAGTACAAACCACACCAAAAGCAACTTTGTTATATCAACAGCAGCCGCTCGCTCTTTCTCACTTGCGCCAACACATGCACATATGGCACTTAGCCAGTGATGCGTTTACAGCCACACAAAAAGTCGGACAACTCCAACACCACACATAAAGTGTCATTCCACGTCGTTACACTATGATTTACCAATCAAATGTGTGCTTATTCTAGTGTCATTTATTAGGAATCTTAATTTATAAATATTAATCATTAAATGCTGTTAGTATATTAAATAAATACTAATAAAAATATATTAAGTTGCAGGAATGTACACATGATCCCCTGCTTACATCTCATTGTGCAACATTGAATGTTTTAATGGAACTAAATGCAATGTCTGAAAGGGGTACAAATTATTTCCAAAGCAGGACTCCACCCAGACAAACAATACAAGTACACAGTTCATGAAAAACAATATTTGTTGTTATTGTCATTGTAAGTGGGCCTAAACACTTATATTAGAAATGGAAATGACTGCTGTAATTTGATTATAATAATACAGAGAATGTTGTCTGTCTATCTGTGTTGGCCCTGCGATGGGTGGGGACTTGTCCAGGGTGTACCCCGCTTTCCGCCTGAATGCAGCTGAGATAGGCTCCAGCGACCCCGAAAGGGACAAGCGGTAAAAAATGGATGGATGGATGGAGATTAAAGCTTTTATTTAGTCAGGTTTGGGACAGGTGTGCTGCTGGTGTAGCCACAGTATGCACGTCTGATGTTGCTCACATGGGCTCCACTCAATGCTCAGGGACTTTTTGCGTTTGCTCACACATGAACACTTACAGGGAACATTGATTGACAGAGTGTGTACCTTCAGTGCTTAATGATGAGCAGAGGCAGAGTTAATCCTTAAGTGGTGGTGGTGGAGGGAAAGTAGCATTGGAGTCTCTGTCTCTCTTTACTAGCTTCGTCGAAGCATGTTGCTTATGTAGCTTGTTTCAGCACATTTGAATTGCTGTTTTGGGCAGTAGATGGGATCTTTGATCCAAAGCACAATTTACATTTAACTAAAATGTTATTTTCTTTACGCTCGACAAAAGAAAAGAAATGAAAATATCTCCAACAAACTCGACTGCAGCTCCGCCATGATCAGACACGCCCCCCTCCCTCCTCTCTCTCTTCCCTCCCCACACTCACACTCACACACACGCACACAAAGAGCGCACGTCTCTCTGGGTGGGGGGGCGTAATGTTGTAACAAATAATATTTCTATTAAATAGGCTTTACTTTGCATTTTAATTAACGTGGGATTATTTTTTGTATTTTAAAATAATAGTACCAACTTTTTTTTTTTTTTCTCCAACATTTGTGGCACTGGCGTGGCGCCCCCTGATGGACGGCGCCCTTAGCATTTGCCTATACGGCCTATGCCACGGGCCGGCCCTGATGCTAAGCTCGGACCCCAAAACACACAAAAATTTGGACATGTGCCATGCTTTTTAATAAGAAAAACAACATTTTTAGATAATGAATATTGTATAAAAAAAATATGTACTACAAACAACTACAGTAATTTACCGTATTTTCCGGACCATAAGGCGCATTTAAAATCTTTTTTTTTTCCTCAAAACTCGACAGTGCGCCTTATAACCCGGTGCGCCTAATGTAAGGAATAAGTTTGGTTGAGCTTACCCACCTCCTAGCTATTTTATTTGGTACATGGTGTAATGATAAGCAGTCAAACATAAGAGATAAGTGTATATTGCCACTAAAGTAAACGACAACAACATTTTAAATGTTCTATTGAAAATATAGAACATTACACACGGCGCTCAAAAATCTATCAAAATGTTTTAGTACGACTTTGGTAAGCTATGAAGCCGCACCGCTTGAAGGATTGTCGGCGCATTAAACATACGAGTGTTATTCTGGTGTGTGTATAACGCAAGACGTTATCTGCTGTTTTGTTTCACAACATTATACAAAAGCAACTTTTCTTACCTTCTGGTACCTGCTGATCTGTATTTGGGATCTGCATAAATCTTAAAAAATTGTGCACGTCCGCCCCGTAACCGTAGTCGATAAGCTTCTTTTTTTTGTCTATCTTCTTAAGTGACGTTCATCCATTTCTAATATAAAGTAGTGTAAAGTTCTTATTTATATCTGTTAAACTCGCCATGAAAGCGCTAAAACATACCGGTGTAGTGAGTTTACAATATTCACCCAAGGAACTTTAGTTAGTAGAGAGTTCCAGTCGGACGTTTTTTCACGGGACACATTTCCGGCCTTGTTGTTGTTTCCGGATGAGGACATGCTGCTTCCGTTATTTATTTTAGTAAAGTCTGAATGTCATTAAAACAGTTAGCTACGTCTTTTGACACTTCTTCCACTCCCATCCTTGCACGCTACACCGCTACAACAAAGATGATGGAGAGAAGACGCTGCCGAAGGTGAGCCACGTGAATAAGACCGCCCACAAAATGGCGCATCCGGAAGTGACTGTCAGAAAGCGGCTTGAAAATTATCTGTAAAACATAATCTATGCAATATTTTGACCAAAGAACCATCATTACATGTTATGTAGACCACAAAGAAGTGTTTTCAATTTAGAAAAAAAATAAAATAATATGACTCCTTTAATGCGCCCTATAATCCGGTGCGCCTAATATATGAAAAAATATCAAAAAATAGACCATTCATCGGCAGTGTGCCTTATAATCTGGTGCGCCCTATTGTCTGGAAAATACAGTAATTAAGTAATTTAATAATAGCTTCGTACTTGGAGAGTGGACTTCTATGGTATTTCCCATGAGCTGCTTCTCTGTCAAACACACCGTTAGCTTCTTCTCTATATTTTCATCAATAAATGTCTGCCATTTAGAAAATATTTAAAGCCCTTGGCTGGCGTTATCGATTCATTCTGCTTTTGTCGGGTGCAGACTCGCAGTTGTATGCTTATATAGTCGACCTAATGCTTCGCCAAGACGGCTACATGCCCGGTCATGTTTTTTGATTATTTCTTTCTTGATTCAATGAAATTGCATCTGCTTCTGTTCAGCACTCTCCTTCACACTCACTTCCTTTGTTTCTATGGTTGAAAAATAAGCTGGCAAATGAAACACTGGATGTTTTCGTCAGATCTTAGTAGGTTCACTGTGACACTTGTTACACCAGTTTCTTTGCTCACAACCTAAGGCATAACAATAACTGAGAGACTGCTCGTATCCCAGAAGAATTGTGAGCTGGAGCACATGTAGTGAAAGTGCAAATAAACCAAGTTACCGTATTTTCCGGACTCTAAGGCGCACTTAAAATCTTTTTTTTTTCCTCAAAACTCGACTGTGCATCTTATAACCCGGTGCGGCTAGTGTAAGGAATAATTCTGGTTTTGCTTACCGACCTCAAAGCAATTTTATTCGGTACATGGTGTAATGATAAGTGTGACCAGTAGATGGCCGTCAAACATAAGAGATGTGTGTAGACTGCACTATGTTGGCAATATGACTCAAGTAAACAACACCAACATTTTAAATCTTCCATTGAAAATATAGAACATTACACACGGCGCTCAAAAATATATCAAAATGTTTTAGTACGACTTTGGTAAGCTATGAAGCTGCACCGCTTGATGAATTGTACTATGCTTCAACATAAAGGTACTAGTATTATTATGGTTTGTGTATAAGGTAGGACATTATCTGGCGTTTTGTTTAACAATATAATGCATAAGCAACTTTTCTTACCTTCTGGTACCTGCTGATCTGTATTTGGGATCTGCATGAATCAAGAAAAATTGCTCATGTGCGCCTTTGTAGTCCGTGTCGATGCTGTAGTCGATAAGCTTCTTCTTTTTCTCTATCTCCTTGTTATGGAACATTCATCCTCCATTGTTGCCATTTCTAATATAAAGTAGTGTAAAGTTCTTACTTATATCTGTCAGTAAACTCGCCATGAAAGCGCTAATTTAGTGCTAGTTTATATAATTAACCCAAGGAACTTTAGTTATGTAGACCAGTGGTCCCCAACCTTTTTGTAGCTGCAGACCGGTCAACGCTTGAAAATGTGTCCCACGGACCGGGGGGGGGGGGGGGGGGGGGGGGGTTTATGGTATTTATTTATTTATTTTTGTCATAAAGAAATACAATCATGTGTGCTTACGGACTGTATCCCTGCAGACTGCATTGATTTATATTGATATATAACGTATATATTGTGTTTTTATGTTGATTTAATAAATTAAAAAAATTATATATATATATATATATATAATTTTTTTTATTTATTTTTTTTTATTGGTATTTCTTGTGCGGCCGCGGCCCGGTACCAAACGGTCCAAGGAACGGTACCGGGCCACGGCCCAGTGGTTGGGGACCACTGATGTAGACCACAAGGAAGTGTTTTACATTTAGGAAAAAATTATAATAAAATTACTCATTTAATGCGCTCTATAATCCTGTGCGCCTTATATATGAAGAAAGATCAAAAATAAGACCATTCCTCGGCAGTGCGCCTTATAATCCGGTGTGCCCTATGGTCCGGAAAATACGGTAGTTGTTTTTCATAGAAAACAACTGAAATGTAACAATAATAGAGACGAATGCATATATTGTTGTTCATTTTGGGCAGCTACTGGAAATGCGAGATAAAAAGCAGCAAGTACTGAACTACTTTTATAATCGGCATTTCGCCATGTTCACCGTAGGAAAGCATGTGTTCCATCACATATTTAAAACCAGTGTCAGGATGTAAATAGATATTTTAGCATTTTCCAAAAATTTGTGTTTTTTAATGTACGACATCTCAACTTTTAAATTCTAACCACCTTAAAGTACCAGTAGAGTGGAAAAACAAGTTGACTTTATATGCTTATATGTGCTTCATTGTATCCACCCATTAAACCATATCCCATTTTATTTACAATCCGCAAAGTATGAGACAATACCGTCTAAACATCACAAGGTGCCACAAATTCAGTCAGCCATTTTGAATGTTCTGCTTCGAATACCTTGGGCAATTTCGGTAGGTTGACGCTTCTGCACTCTGATCATATTATCAGATCAGTCATACTGGAAATACGTAAACATTGGAAATGGATGTGCTGTTTATCATTCACAATCCTTATGCAAGACAAGAACACATATGCTTGGCTTTTTTATGCATTCAAAATCGTAAATAAATAGCTAAATATTTAGTCAACAGATCGAGGGTCCTCTATTGCGATCAGTATACCCTCTAAAAACATCCAGAAACCGCCGACAATACTACATTTATATGTCGTGACCTAAAAATTAACCATATATGAGTGATATTGTTACTATAAGCCCCTACGCAGGACTATTATAGCGGTGCATTGATAGCAGTAAACTAATACTAGCTTACGCTGCTATTGTTGACACACTGCTGCTTCTGCTTCATCTCAAACTTGCTAAAAGTTAATTCTACATTATAATTCAGGCATCTCACAGCTGGCAGTAAACAAATGTGGACATGGATCGACTTTGACATCCCCCGAGATGGTACAAAAGACGTAGTTGTGGCAACTTTTTTTTAACCATTTGTGAAGATTGCGATTGAATCTTCATCTAAACGCAATTACGTGAGTGTCCTGTCAGTCTGCATCTCAGCAAAAGTGGGAATATTACAGTAAGTGTTTGTTTTCTTACGATTTATTATGGTTAGTTTGTATGTTTAGCACCTAGCAGTGCTGCTGATGCTGTAGTGTCACAATGAAGCTGCATTTTCTTGGCACTCGGCCTTTTAAAACTTATTGCTCATCCTGTTTGTTTTCGGGCTCAAAAACATAAGGTTCTGGATCATAATTTAACCCAAAGTAATCGTTGTTGGCTCTCACAAAGTCTGCTTGATTAGCATTGTTGTTGATGGGGAAGAGATCTGTAGTTCCTAATGCTATGTCAAGAATCATGTGACTGGCTTCCTCAGTAACTATCAAAAATGGCTCGGGAATCTCCATGAGATTGATACTACTCAGATCATATCTACTTATACGCAAACTTTTGCTGTCATAAATCAGATAAATATGATGAAAAAATTACAATTAAAATATAATATGATAATAGCTTTAATAAAGAGGCAACTTGTTTTTCTACTCTACTGGTACTTTAAAGAATACACAAATCACCATAAAATATTTGTAAAATAACGTGCTTTAGTAGAAAAAAATGATTACCGTATTTAAAAAAAAACAGGGGGTGAACAAGGGGATGGGTCAAATGAAGAGGACAAATTTCACCACACCTAGTGTGTGTGACAATCATTGGTACTTTAACTTTAACTAAAATAGAGATGTCCTTATTAAAGATAAAAGTCTAACATACCAATGATTGTCACACACACACTAGGTATGGCAAAATTATTCTCTGCATTTGACCCATCACCCTTGATCAATCCCTGGGAGGTGAGGGGAGCAGTGGGCAGCAGCGGTGGCCACGCCTGGGAATCATTTTTGGTGATTTAACCCCCAATTCCAACCCTTGATGCTGAGTGCCAAGCAGGGAGGTAATGGGTCACATTTTTATAGTCTTTGGTATGACTCGGCCGGGGTTTGAACTCACAACCTACCGATCTCATGGCGGACACTCTAACCACTAGGCCACTGAGTCAACACTTTTGGCCTCCAATCCCAATCCGAATTTTTTACGATCTGATACTTTGACAATAGATTATAGAACTGAAAGTTTAATATATATTATTGACATTTTCTAAGGTATTTTGTCTTGTCTACAGCATTTTACGGGAGAGTTAAAAACAATGACAACGTCTGCTCATCGATCCATGGCAAGTCCAGCTTTGCACACAACAACACTGTGAAGCCGTGACTATTGTATGGCATTCAGAGAGTCAGAGTACCTGTCTCAATGTCCCTGTTCACTGCATGCTCACGGAAAGATAACTTCACTGATAATAAACCAAACTAGCAGAGTAAAGTCGAACACTTTTCAAATAAGATACACAAACCTGAAGGATATATGCTGATTATCAGAAAGCACATAGTACTGGGAGGAGGAGATACAAATATAACAATTTAGTGGTCACAATGTGATTTATCAAAACTGAAACTGTTCTGCGGCCGCTGGTTTGCCTCTATATTTAGCACGTGTAAAATGTTTGTGTAAAGACAAATGACGATTAAGAAAGAGAGAATATTCCGCCTGTGTGTAAGTCAACCTATTTGGTTTGTCAAAAATTTCAATTGTACATCAGGTGACACAGGGGTTAGTGCATGTGCCTCACAATACGACGGTCTTGGGTTCGATCCTGGGCTCAGGATCTTTCTGTGTGGAGCTTGCATGTTCCCCCCGTGACTGCGTGGTTTCCCTCCGGGTACTCCAGCTTCCTCCGACCTCCAAAGACATGCACCTGGGGATAGGTTGATTGGCAGCACTAAATTGAACCTAGTGTGAGAGTGTGAGTGTGAATGCTGTCTGTCTATCTGTGTTGGCCCTGTGACGAGTTGGCGACTTATCCAGGGTGTACCCCGCCTACCGCCCGAATGCAGCTGAGATAGGTTCTAGCACCCCCGCGACCCCAAAAGGGACAAGTGGTAGAAAATGGATGGATGGATATCTTCGCAATATTAAAACTAATCGAATTATTTCGTTTTGGTGTTTCCTGGTGTTTTATTTTTAAATGGCATCTGTTTTTTTTCATGGAGGAAATATATTAACATATCTTCTATATGAAAACATTTATTTTCTTGCCTCTGGATTATTCCAGATGTACCATCACAAAACTACACCGCCTCCCAAAATGCACCTTTGGCAAGCATCCTAAAAATAAGCTATGTTGTCTGGATCAGAAAAATCAGAATCAGAAGAGTTTTTTTATTGCCATTGTTTGAGAATGGGTTCACAAACTAGGAATTTTCCTTGGCGCAATCGTGCAACATAAAACACATATAACAGAATAGAATAACATGAGCTGTAACTGATCTATCAGATATTGTTATTGTTCATGTGCCTGATGGCCGAGGGGAAAAAACTGTTCAGGTGGCGGGAGGTGTGGGTCTGGATGGACCGTAGTCTCCTGTCTGAGGAGAAAAGGGAGAATAGATTGTGTCCAGGGTGAGAAGAGTCAGCTGTGATCCGACCCACACGCCTCCTGGTCCTGGAGGAGAACAGGTCCTGGAGGGGTGGGAGTTTCTCAGCAGCACATACGATGCGCTGCAGTCAATGCTTGTCCCGGATTGTGGCGCCGGGGAACCACACGGTGATGGAGGAGGTGAGGATGGACTCGATGATGGCTGAGTAGAACTGCACCAGCATCTCGGTCGGCACCTTCAGTTTCTTCAGCTGCCGCAGGAAGTACATCCTCTGCTGGGCCTTCTTGATGAGGGAGCTGATGGTCGGCTCTCTCTTGAGATTCTGGGTGATGGTGGTGCCCAAGTAACGGGTGGAGTCCACAATGGAGACGGGGGTGGGAAAGTCAATGAAGGTGAGGGGGGATGGTGGGCTTTGACTTTCCTGAAGTCCGAGATAATCTCCACTGTTTTCTGGGCGTTCAGCTCCAGTTTGTTGAGGCTGCACCAGGACGCCAGCCGGTCCACCTCTCTCCTGTAGGCGTACTCGTCGCCATCCGAGATGAGCCCGATGAGGGTAGTGTCGTACGCAAACTTGAGCAGCTTTACCGACTGGTGACTGGAGGTGCAGCAGTTTGTATACAGGGAGAAGAGCCAGGGGGAAAGTATATAGCCCTGAGAAGTACCAGTGTTTGTGGTTCGACTGTCCGAGACGATCTTCCCCAGCCGCACGTGCTGTCTTCGGTCCGTCAGGAAGTCATTGATCCAACTGCAGAGGGAGTCGGGCACGCTGAGCTGGTAGAGCTTGTCTCGTAGCAGTCCAGGGAGGATGGTGTTGAAGGCAGAGCTGAAGTCCACAAATAGGATCCTGGCGTAGGTTCCTGGGGAGTCCAGATGCTCCAGGATGAAGTGGAGGGCCAGGTTCACTGCATCATCCACACACATGTTGGCTCTGTAGGCGAACTGCAGTGGGTCCAGGAGGGGGGCGGTGATGTCCTTGAGGTGGGGCAGGACCAAGCGCTCAAAGGACTTCATGACCACAGACATCAGCGCCACCGGCCTTTGGTCATTAAGTCCTGTGATCCGTGCTTTCTTGGGTACAGGGACGATGGTGGAGGTCTTGAAGCAGGACGGCACGCGACATAGCTCCAGAGAGGTATTAAAAATGTCGGTGAAGACAGGAGCCAGCTGATCCACACAGTGTCTCAAAGTGGAGGGGGAGATACCATTCGGCCTGGGGGTCTTCCGCGTGTTCAGCTTCAAGAACTGCCGGCGTACATCCTCCTCTCGGATGGAGAGGGCCTTTGATGAAGTCACACTTTAATAAAGCCTAAAAAAGGTGGTTCATATTATATTGGTGTGTTGTATGTCAACAACATGACCAAAGGCCATAGGTTGGAGAATATAATGTCATAAATGTGGAGGGAAATGAGTGCTTCCATGGTGACAGCCGATAAACACGTAAAAACCTAATCTAAATAGGCCGGTCCGCACCACTTTTGCACTTATTAATTGTACACGCAGTAAGTTTATCAGGAAAATGCCCTGAACTCACACAACGCTGCTCATCAGCACATTTTCATGCATTCACAAAATCTTGATTTTAAAAGGTACCATATGAAAACCGAAACTATTTTGACAACACGAAACAATGCAAATTCAATTCATTTTTTCCAGGCACCCTAACATATTAACACATAACCGTTTTTATATATATATATATATATATATATATATATATATATATATATTAATATATATATATATATATATATATATATATATATATATATATATATATATATATATATATATATATATATAGATAGATATATAGATATCTATATATATATATATATCTATATATATATAGATATCTATATATCTATATATATATATATATATATATATATATATATATATATATATATATATATATATATATATATATATATATATATATACATATATATAGATAGATAGATATCTATATATCTATATATATATATATATATAGATATATAGATATATATATATATATATATATATATATATATATATATAGCAAGCCATACGTTTTACATGCAGAAAACAATGCAATATGTACATAAATAATAAACTAAATGAAAACTTTACATTTTTGTTTTACTTTTATTGAAGACTGTTTTTTCTAGTCTTTTTTTTCTTCTTTTTGTCAATCCTGCTCCTGAGAAAGCAAATGCAAAGAGTGGTTTTCCCTTCATTGTACATTTAACAACTCCGGTAAGATGAAACAGAGCACCCTCTCTCCTTGGCTGGTACTTATCAGAGCAGAAGGCTTTAATTAATTCATGCCTGGCTGATGTTCTGAGCACAATAACTGGGATTCAACCTACGGTATTGTGCATTGTGAAAAAAGAAATAACATTTGATGATGACGATTGTAGTAACGGAATGTTTTTGTTATACTGCACCGTATTAAATACAGTATCATTATAGTGACTCAAAATAAGTGCCTCCATTAATCACAAGTGCTGATATATTGAAGTTGCAGATGACACTGTACAGAAATGTTCTCCTGAAATGGTTGTTGTTGACATTTTGTGAGAGACATTAATGTCCATAATAGGGTTGTACGGTATACCGGTATTAGTATAGTACCGCGATACTAATTACCGGTAATCATATTCGGTACTATACCGCCTCTGAAAAGTGTGGTATCATCCAAAACTAATGTAAAGTATGAAACAACAGAAGAATAAGTGATTATTACATTTTAACAGAAGTGTAGATAGAACATGTTAAAAGAGAAAGTAAGCAGATATCAACAGTAAATGAACACGTAGATGAATAATTCATATTCTACCACTTGTCCTTAATAATGTTGACAAAATAATAGAATGGAAAATGACACAATGTGTTACTGCATACGTCAGCAAACTAATTTAGGAGCCTTTGTTTGCTTACTTACTAATAAAAGACAAGTTGTCTTGTATGTTCACTATTTTAAGGACAAACTTGCAGTAAGAAATGTATGTTTAATGTACCATAAAATGTTTTGTTCAAATAAAGCCAATAATGCAATTTTGTGGGGTCCCCTTTATTTAGAAAAGTATCGAAATAATGTTGGTATCGGGACTACACTAGTCCATAACTACTTCTATGGATATTTGAGTAGTTACCCTATGTTGCATGTCTTTTTCACCAGTATATTATTTTAAAGAAGAGGTTTATAAACTCTTCTAAAATGCCTTTTAGTGTCAAACACTTACATCAACATGTTGGCAACTGATAATAAACCAAACTAAAACAAGGTCTTTCAACAAATAGCAGTTAAACGGGGTAAAATATCAGTTTGTTGGCCCTTCAGGACAAGCGTCTCTTGTGGAAAAGTGTTATTTTCTGGGTAAGCAAAAACATATTGAGGCCTCTTTGAATTTGAGTAGATATCTCATAATTTGCTGGTCGCTCAAGGGGGATATTGCTTATTAACAGCATGAATATTTATGTGGCATATACATATATCTGGCAATAACACTCGGGCTGTTTGGGGCTATTAGAAAACAGTTACTAAGTATTGAACTCAGCAACTCCCGCTGATTCGGATATATAATCCTTTAGAGATAGCGGTGGTCTATTGATGGATCAACTTAAATAGCCAGAAAGGTAGAAATGCAACACCAACAGCACCATAGCATAATACTTCAACATTGTAAAAAGTCACATTTGAGGTCAGACTAAGGTTTAGGCTTAAACCCAATTTTATTTTGTCAGCAAGACTACCGTACAATTTAATACATTTCATGAATGATTAGACAGGTAGTCTACAAAACCCAAAACCAGTGAAGTTGGCACGTTGTGTAAATCGTAAATAAAAACAGAATAAAATCCTTCTTACTCAACATATATGTAATCCGAAAGAATTTGGGATTGACCAGTGGGTTTTATTCCCTGAGAGGAAGACTGGTCGGACGCAACACAACCCAGCTAATTATTTTTAGGGCCAAAATAGTTGGACGGATTAAGATAATTTGAGATTCTTTAAAGTATGGTCTGCTTTAAACTACTATTTTATCATATATGAATACTACATCACACATCTGCTGTGGGTGGTTACTTGAAAAAAGACAGCAGAAGTTGTGCAATGCCATTTTGAGAGTCCTATTATTATATTGCCAGTTACTTTCAATCAGCAGCAACTACCGTAATATAATATGTTATATACAGTATAACATCATCAAGTATCCTGGCTAAAACAGTACTTTGACATTATTACTCATGAAACCTAAGGCTACAAGAAGTGAAAGTAAGGTAATCTGTGGAATACCTTCAAATGTTATCAAACCTAGTTATGTTACCCAGTGACCCCATTATTTTGGCATAAGCATAGCTTTCTTATTTACTCTGAAACACTGGGGGTTCACACCTCCTAGGTGTACATTACAACAGTTCAAGAACAAACTTTAAATAGCAAGGTGATCCGAAGAGGATTGTGTAGGAAAAGTACTGCAGTGCAGTGTCACAAAGATGGATGTGGTTCACTTACTATTCACCCAGGTCAATTTAAATAGCTATATCATGGAAAATACATTTCTATCAGTAATGCGGTCCATATAATTAGAGTAAGTACAGGAGACCTGTGCAAGAGAGGCAAATGTAGTTGGGTAAAGTCATAATCGGTTATCTGCATTGCATGATTAATAACATGGCAAAACTGTGGCGAGTTTATTTGAAAAGGCTCTATAGTAATGATAATAAAGTTATGCATACATTCTGCTTAATATTAAATCATGACTATTTTTACAATTTGGTAAAAAAATGTGTCAGTTTTACAAATAAGAATAGTTAAATTGTATTGCAATAATGGTCAACTTGCATGCATAATTGTCAATATACCGTATTTTTCGGATTATAAATCGCTCCGGAGTATAAATCGCACCGGCCGAAAATGCATAATAAAGAAGGAAAAAAACATATATAAGTCGCACTCGAGTATAAGTCGCATTTTTTGGGAACATTTTTTGATAAAATCCAACACCAAGAAAAGACATTTGAAAGGCAATTTAAAATAAATAAAGAATAGTGAACAACAGGCTGAATAAGTGTACGTTATATGACGCATAAATAACCAACTGAGAACGTGCCTGGTATGTTAACGTAACATATTATGGTAAGAGTCATTCAAATAACTATAACATATAGAACATGCTATATGTTTACCAAAAAATCTGTCACTCCTAACCGCTGAATCCGAAGAAATGTTCTTCCTATGTGTCACTTCTAAACAACTCTGCCAACTTCCTCTTGCTGTTTTCTGCTGCAGATTTCACTACGTCCAGCTTGTAACCTGCAGTATATGATTTCCTTTTCGGTGCCATTTTTGTTCAGCCCTTTTCAAGGTTCAAGATTCAAGGGTTTTATTCGTCACATGCAGAGTACACCACAGTGAAATGCTTTTTTCCATGCTCTTCAGATATTGCGTACAGTGGGATCCAAACACTAGTTGCTGAATCTAATACACTAAATACAAAAAATACACTTCTCAGTTTTTATAAATTACCGCCAATGTTGAAATGATCCATTTTCGTAGGTGCAGAAGTAGTAGCAGGTAGCATCTTTTTTTCACAATGCACTTCTGCCATGACCCACAATGCACTTCTGCCATGACCCGCCCTTGCCAAATTTTTATTGGTTTCCGTGTGTGTGACGATTGCTGATATACGCCTAGTCTCTTACGTGAATTAGATAAATAATATTATTTGATATTTTAAGGTAATGTGTTAATAATTTCACACATAAATCGCTCCAGAGTATAAGTCGCACCCCTGGCCAAACTATGAAAAAAACTGCGATTTATAATCCAAAAAATACGGTAGATGAAAAAGCTACAGAATAACACAAAAAATAACAGCCCTAAAGAAAGCACGCCCACATTTTCACGACAGTCGTTCCTCGTTTATCCCGATTTATTGTTACAGGACACTGAACGTGATGAGCAAATTTTTGCAATAGGATTATTATTAATAGATTTTCATACCAAGAGCATAAAAAACTCTTTAGAACCTTTTAAATATGTTTTTTTTAACATTATTAGAACCCCCTAAACATGAAATGACACCCATATAGTCACCTTTACAATTGTTTCACCCAATATAGTAGCCTGGAGTGTGTTCTACCGTAGCCTGGAGGATCATTGCTATGGCCGTTGCCCGGCCACTATAACGCGGCCACAATGTGGAAATACTTTGTCACATCCTGGGTAATTCCCGTAAGTTTGAACCAGGCCTCCATGTGCTGAAACTATGTGTGTGTGTCGCAATCGCAGCTACGATCATTCGCTTTGTTGTTACTTGTTCGCATTTTGTCTCGTTAGCAATGCATGTCATTCCACAAAGCTCACGCCAAAGCTGTGTTATCGATGTCGAAGATAATGTGCATATTGAATGAAGCGAGTTTATCTCCACTTTGCCCAAACAGCTGTTGACAGCTGATAGCAATCAGTGTTGTGTTTTGACATCGCCTGTGTCAAAGTCTCACCAATGTGGAGATATGTTATTGACGATGCAGGAGTTAGAAATGAAGTCCATCAAAAAGTTGTTCTGCCAAAAGTTGGTCAACTCGGCTTTAGCATTGAAGATCGTGCCAAAATTTGCCAATTGTGGTGTGGTTTAGTAGAGTTCATCCTTTACCTGAAAACAGGTAATAATATATTAACATGAATTGAATACTGCACTGTAATTATACATTTAAAAAACATTAGCATTTATGTGTGCCAAAAATGTGTACAATATGCTCAAGAAAAAAGTTATGCGATGTAGTGAAGTCACGATATTAGAAGCCTGATGTGTCGAGGAATGACTGTACAAACAAGTAAAACATGTATTATGGATATGTAATATATTAGTATTACAATAAATGGGTTATAAATGATAAATGGGTTAAAATGTTTACAAGATGTCTACAGAGGATTGTTAATCAAGTGCAAAGCTGGAATGGTAGGATATAACTTTATGTTGCGTCATAAAAACAGGAATTCTAACTTTATGTTCAAAGATTTCACACCACGCCAAAATCCTCAGGCGGACTCATCCAGACTGCCGACCATAAAAGCTAAAAGCTGCCTCCCCAAACCTTTTAGTCGTGCACTTCTGGAACAAACTGGCACCGGAGGACCGCAGGGGCCGCACAAGTTCATGAACTCCATTTATAAGAGAATTGCAAGTATGAAAGGTGATTGACAGTTCTGTTTGTGGACCAGATGTGACCTGCTTAAATTTTCATATTCATGACAAATTAAAAAGGGAGTTGAATTCAAAATAGAATGGATGTAGAGGAAGGAGGCTCAACTTAAGGAAGAGAGAAAGAAAAGATAAGAACGTTATCATGATCCAAAGCACGCCAGCAGCCAAATTCCAGTGATATTGTTTTTGTATTTATTTGTTTTTATTCATTTGTTGTTGTAGATTTGATAATAAATCAAACTTCAGCGTGTCTCATTCTAAGTCTACAGTAATGTTCCACACAATTGGTACTTTAAGAAATAATGTAAAAATGTTGTACAAATAATTTTATATACCAAAGTAAACACAAGTATATTGCCTAAAAAGACTTTAACATGAGTTTGTATGAACATCTTTCCTCTACAAAAGGGATATTCAACTAGCGGCCTGAAGGCCAAATGCAGCCTGGGCTTGACACAATTCCGATCCCGAGTTCAGTTTATAACTTGGGAGACAAACATTTTTGCAGCACATTCCTAAATACACTAGAGTGCTCCTGTTGTATAGAGCAGTGTTTTTCAACCACTGGTGTGCCATGAGATATAGTCTGGTGTGCTGTGGGAGATTATCTAATTTCACCTATTTGGGTTAAAAATATTTTTTGCAAACCAGTAATTATAGTCTGCAAAATATGTGTTGTTGTTGAGTGTCGGTGCTGTCTACAGCTCAGCAGAGTGACCGTGTAATACTCTTCCATATCAGTAGGAGGCAGCCGGTAGCTAATTGCTTTGTAGATGTCGGAAACAGTGGGAGGCAGTGTGCAGGTAAAAAGGTGTCTAATGCTTTAACCAAAAATAAACAAAAGGTGAGTGCCCCTAAGAAAAGCCATTGAAGCTTAGGGAAGGCTATGCAGAACAAAATTAAGACTGAACTGGCTACAAAGTAAACAAAAACAGAATGCTGGACGACAGCAAAGACTTACTGTGGAGCAAAGACGGCGTCCACAATGTACATCCGAACATGACATGACAATTAACAATGTCCTCACAAAGAAGGATAAAAACAACTGAAATATACTTGATTGTTAAAACAAAGTAGATGCGGGAAATATCGCTCAAAGGAAGACATGAAACTGCAACAGGAAAATACCAAAAAAAGAGAAAAAGCCACCGAAATAGGAGCGCAAGACAAGAACTAAAACACTACACATGGGAAAACAGCAAAAAACTCAAAAAAAAGTCAGGGGGTGATGTGACAGGTGGTGACAGTACACCTACTTTGAGACAAGCACTCTAGTGGTGCATGCTTGGTTATGGTTTAAAGTCATATCCAACAATTGCAAGAACGACTTTTTATTGTCAACTAAGTTTCGTTTTTTTATGATTTCTGCTGGTGGTGTGCCTCTGGATTTTTTCAACGCAAAAAATGTGCCTTGTCTCAAAAAAGGTTGAAAAACACTGGTATAGAGGAATATGGCCCACAATAAACACATTGGCAGATCCTTGCATTGACTTTTTAACCTTGCTGGCAGACAAAACACTGTGGTCCAAACTTGTGTTAAGTGTTCCGCAAAGTACTCTTGTGAGTCTTCCCCTTTTTGGCGGTTACAATTTTTGTACGCAATGTGATTAATGTAATAAAGGTAGCTTGTTTACTTTAGACAGTAGTCATTTGTTCAACGTATTTAGTTATAGTTTAGTTGTAGGAAATAATGCATTGTGAATTGTTTTGTTCCAAGCTTTGACTGTTGCGATGAAAAAATATATATTAACTAAACAGGCAATGTTTTAAATATTGTACTGAACTGTTAAAAAAAAAAAAAAAGTATAGCAAGAAGTACACCAGAGTTGTTTTACAAAGTTCGACCCTCAACACCTGGTTTTGTTGCTAAATATTTGTGCTAAATTTAATTGGAGACGACAATCTGTGGAAACCTCACCTTATTATTATTATTTTTATTTTTTTTACTCAGACAGCTGGTCTCACCTCAGTGAACACATGACAAGCCTACCACTTAAGTTGTGTGATTATGATATTTTAAATGAAGGAACATTTTGTGAAAGCCACCAGACAAGATCTACGTATAACCCCTACTCTCAAGGTTGATGTGCAATTTTGGAATGACTTTTAAAATGTGTTACTATTGTTGTCACACAAACATTATGCTTTCTGAATTGTGCCACTCACTCATGATGAATAAATGACAGATGATATTTGCACCTAAATAAATGCATCAGTTTAGGAATATGAGGGTGGGTGGGGTATTTTTCTGGCTGGCTGAAATATTGTGTAAATTATTTTATGACATGTTCTGGTCGAGTCCTCAATTATGAATGATTAGCAGGCTCAATATTACATTTCCTTAACGAATAGAGAAGGTTAAAACACTGTCATGCAGCAATATGAAGCCACCCCTCCCTGAAAATTATCTGTCTAGGGTACACTTATTAATGATGAAAAATTATACCTATTATATGTGATTAATCGCGGTAATTTTGAGTTAACTATGAACAAAAAGCGAATAATCGTGGTTAAATATTTTCATCGTTTGACAGCCCTAATTATATATATATACACACACACAAACACATACTAAAGCAGTCACAGTAACAATCCAAATTCTATTTTATCAATGAACCTTAACTGTAATCTAAACACGGACGTAAAGCACCACTTACCTCTGAACGACGCTCGCAGCAGGCATTTGCTGCAGTGATGTCGTCTCATGGCAAAAATAGTCCCTTCTTGTCGGAAGAACAACTTGCCATGGGTTTGAACAAGGTCTATCCATAATATATATATGTATATATATATATATATATATGTATATATATATATATATATATATATATATATATATATATATATATATATATATATATATATATATATATATATATATATATATATATATATATATATACATACATACAAAACCCAAAATCAGTGAAGTTGGCACATTGTGTAATTAGTAAATAAAAACAGAATACAATGATTTGGAACTCTTTTTCAACTTATACTCAATTGAATAGACTGCAAAGACAAGATATTTAATGTTCGAACAGAGAAACTATTTTTTTTTTTGTCAAATAATCATTAACTTAGAATTTATAGGCAGCAAAACATTGCAAAAAAATTGGCACAAGGGCATTTTTACCACTGTGTTGCATAGCCTTTCCTTTTAACAACACTCAGTAAACGTTTGGGAATTGAGGAGACCAATTTTTTAAGCTCTTCAGGTGGAACTCTTTCCCATTCTTGCTTGATGTACAGCTTAAGTTGTTTAACAGTCCGGGGGCTCAGTTGTGGTATTTTACTCTTGATAATGCGCCACACATTTTCAATGGGAGACAGGTCTGGACTACAGGCAGGCCAGTCTAGTACCAGCACTCTTTTACTACGAAGCCACGCTGTTGTAACACGTGCAGAATGAGGCTTGGCATTGGCTTGCTGAAATAAGCAGGGGCTTCCATGAAAAATGCGTTGCTTGGATGGCAACATATGTTGCTCCAAAACCTGTATGTACCTTTCAGCATTAATGGCGCTTTCACAGATGTGTAAGTTACCCATGTCTTGGACACTAATACACTCCCATACCATCACAGATGCTGGCTTTTCAACTTTGCGCCTATAACAATCCGGATGGTTCTTTTCCACTTTGTTCCGGAGGACACGACGTCCACAGTTTCCAAAAACTATTTGAAATGTGGATTCGTCAGACCACAGAACACTTTTCCACTTTGCATCAGTCCATCTTAGATAAACTCTGTCTTTTTTGTCACTTGTGCCAGCTTTTTTGAAACATGTTGCAGGCATCAAATTCAAAATGAGCTAATATTTACAAAAAATAAAAAAGTTTACCAGTTTGAACATTAAAAAGTATCTTGTCTTTGCAGTCTATTTAATTGACTGTAGGTTGAAAAGGATTTGCAAATCATTGTATTCTGTTTTCATTTACGATTTACACAACATGCCAACTGGTTTTGTATTTTGTATATACATTTATATATATTGTTCTTTAAAATGTATTTTGGCAACAGTGTCACAATGCAAGTAAACATTAAGTATGTACACTTAAAAAGCATAACCAAATTGATTTGTGGTTAAATAAAGTATTGGAGTTCTCCTTACTCGTTTACGGGACTGTAAAACACATTTAACTTCAGATTTCCAATCGTTATATTTACAATGATGATATCTTTAAAACATGTTTTTATTTATTCGTATGTTAAATTATCAAGCTCAATATCATTCGGCACCGATTGGCTGATAAAAAGGACCAAACATAAGTAAATCAATATGTTGTCAGTGTAAAGAATACTATTTTTTCCTCAAACAAGGAGAAATGGCAGCATCTTTGGAAAAATCGTGTTTGATATGTGTGTCCTTCAAGCACACAATAACATTGCTACCATTTTCTGATTGAGTGAAGCGACACAACAGATAAATGAAATGAGGTTAGCATCATTTGGCTGCTATATGCCGCATTGTTACCGTCACGCAAGCTTCCCAGCATGCTCTGCGTACCGCTAGACCTTCAAACTAGGACACACACTGTACATAACAAAGCTCTGTATTCGTAGTATTGCTTTCATTTCATGAGCCTCTATATGTATTCATGTCATGACCAAAACATTTCACACTTCTTCTATCCAGCTGTGATCCCATCCACAAAGCTATCGCCATCCGTTTGTACCTCCTGTATTGGCATCGAGGTCACATTAACATCTTCCTGCAAAAAAAACGGACCTTGAAACTGCCAATATCCCCTCTAATATAGTTTGGTGCAGACTCTAAATCAAAAAGAAACTGTTTTTGCATTCACTGGCTGCATAATCAAATATCCCAGAGGACGTGCAGGGTCAACGCAAACCCAAGCGCGGCGTATAGAAAATAAAAGTTATGGAAATGTGACCAAGTTCTGAAGGCAGCAGTAATGTCCAAATGAAATTCAGTGCAGAGTGGCCTCCACTGACTTCGCTCAAATTCTCATGGGCGGAAAAAAGAATCTCTCCTGAGTCCTTACCACACGCAGGTCTAATCCACAAATGATCCCCTCCTTGTATGGCACTAATTAGTTTGTGGGTCCCTCTTCTTGTTTGGGACACAGCAGCAGAAAGATATTTGAACTCCCCCGTGTCCTTCATAAAAGACATTCTCATTTCTTTGTCATCTTGCTTGTTTGTTAATCCACACATTTCATTTTAGAGGTTATAATGAGGTAAATAATACATGTTAAAGTTGAAGTACCACTGTTAGTCACACACACATTAGGTGTGGTGAAATTACCCTCTGCATTTGACCCATCCCCTTGTTCCACCCCAGGGAGGTGAGGGGAGCAGTGAGCAGCGGCGGTGGCTGCGCATGGCAATCATTTTGATGATTTAACCCTAATTTCCAACCCTTGAAGCTGAGTGCCAAGTAGGGAGGTAATGGTAATGGTATGACTCAGACGGGGTTTGAACTCACGACCTACCGATCTCAGGGCGGACGCTCTAACCACAAGGCCACTGAGCAGGTGTATATTATCACAAGTGTGGACTTTGTTTTCTTATGTCCCTGTATTTTGTTTTATTCCCTGTCCAGGCCTCTTTGTTCCCATTATTCTCCAGTCTTGACGCTGACTTCCTCCCCTGCCTGTGGTTGGCAATCAAAACACACATGTTCCTGGTTGCCGATCCGGATTCTTAATATGCAAGCCCTGTCCTCTGAATCATTGCTCGTGTTTTGTGTGCGACTCTGCTTTGCCTCTTTGTTTGTGGCTATGCTACTCAGTAGTGTGAGCTTTCTGTGCACTCCCTAACTGCGCTAGTTTTTGTTTTATGTGCACTCCCTAGCTGCACTAGTTTTAGTTGTGTTGAATAAATTGCAATGTCACCTTCAGTAAAGGACAGGTGACCATCCCAGTAAACACACAGCAAGACATAACAAGTTGTGGCAACAATTTACAGATTACCTGCTACATTTTTCCTCCTGTCCATAACACTCTCAGAGTCGGAGCAGGTAAGTTAAAGAATGGCCAAGTAACGCAACGTTCTGTTGCATTTTCAAAATGAAAGTAACATCAAATATTTGTTTTCTGAAGGATATATTTTTGGGTGGGACAAATGCATCCGTCACCAATGTTATCCACACCTGCCACCATCAAATAACAGCAGTGCGGTCTCGAACGCATGCCGAAACTCCATGGAAGTGAAGCGAGTGAAACGAAGTGAAACAAAGGGATCTGCTGCAGCAACCCCTGAAAAAGTTTGTTGATGTTAACTTTATCAATAATACAAATTTTAATGTGTCAGTTTGGCATGGTGATGGAGTTTTGTGCTCATACCCAAAGGCCTCTGCGCTTCGCGGTGCTGTAAAAGTGCTTGATTTGATATGCAGCGGAGTCTGCTTTTTAAATGTTAATATTCCTGACAATCACCCTCATTTAATCGTGGCAGCCAAAATCCTGATCGTGATTAAAATTCAAATAATTGTGCAGCCCTAATTGTCAGTGTAACAATACCAACACATGTGAAGTAGTTCCTCATTACCTTTACATTGCATGATGACTGTATTTTCTGATTTTAATTTGAATAATTTTTCCTACTTTTCATTTTTTGTAAAGCACTTTGAATTGCCTCGTGTGCGAATAGTGCTCTATAAATAAAATTGCCTTGCTTTGCCATACAATTGTTTGTTGAAAACAAAATCAATAGGTCCGTGTACCTTCCGTTCGTTCTATTTCCAATTCTGAAACGCAAATCAAAAAACAAAATTAGGGCCGTTTTTCGATTTTTATTATATATGGCAAATTTGAAAACAAACAAAAAAGGGTTGATTTTCATTAAAATATTGTCATAAAATTGGAATCTGTGCTGTTTTCCTTTTCTTTTCTTTCTTTCTTTTAGTTTATTTCAAACATGAACACATTTACATCATAATACATCACACAATTTCATATCATTTCATTTACATCATGCCCGAAAAGGAGTAGGAAGAAGCAAAGCTTATTTAATCTTACCCCTTTCCCACTTCAAAGCATTTACAATTATATAAAATCATTTACTGACCTTTTTATATAATAAAATAACATCTATGAATTAGTATATCCAACAGTTTGTAATATGTAATTAATTAATTCAGTCATTATTAACATACTGAGATGAAGAATATTTTCAATAAGGTTGGAAGTTTTTCTCATAATTCTTCTTCTTTGTACTTTGTAAGCACTATTAATTTAAACAACCTCTTAAACTGGATCATGTCAGTACAATTTTTAACTTCTTTACTTAATCCATTCCATAATTTAATTCCACATACTGTTATGCTAAAAGTTTTAAGTGTTGTACGTGCATATAAATGTTTTAAATTATTTTTTCCTCTAAGGTTATATTTCTCCTCTTTAGTTGAGAAGAAATGTTGTACATTCTTTGGTAGCAGGTTATAGATTGCTTTGTACATCATTTTAGCTGTTTGCAATTTTACCAAATCACCAAACTTTAATATTTTTGACTTAATAAATAAAGGGTTTGTATGTTCTCTATATCCAACATTATGTATTATTCTAACTGATCTTTTTTGTAACATGGTTAACGAATGTAGCGCACATTTGTAGTTATTTCCCCATATTTCTGCACAATAACTCAGATATGGTAACACTAGTGAGCAGTAGAGAATATGAAGTGATTTTTGGCCCAGGACGTGTTTTGTTTTATTCATTATTGAAATGTTTTTTGCTACCTTATGTTGTATATTTTGTATATGAGATTTCCAGTTCATTTTATCATCTATTAATACTCCCAAAAATCTGGTTTCTTTTACCCTTTCGATGTCTACTCCGTCTATTTGTATTTGCATATGATGCTCTTTCCTACTATTACCAAATAGCATTATTTTAGTTTTACTGAGATTCAAAGATAGTCTGTTTTTGTCAAACCATATTTTTAATTTGTTCATTTCTTCTGTTATTATTTGTATTATCTTCTGTGTGTTCTCTCCTGAACAGAAAGCAGTTGTATCATCTGCAAATAAAACTAACTTTAAGTCCTTTGTAACTTTACAAATGTCGTTTATATAAAGATTAAACAATTTTGGTCCCAGTATTGATCCCTGCGGCACACCACAGGATATATCTAGCCGTGTTGACATATTTTCACCCATCTTCACATATTGCTTCCTGTTGGTTAAATAGCTTCTTACTCAGTTCAATACCAAACCTCCGATGCCATATCGTTCTAATTTTTGTATTAAAATATCATGACTAATTGTATCAAATGCTTTTGTTAAGTCCATGAATACTGCTGCCGCACATTCTTTATCATCTATTGCATTGGTAATTTCCTCTGTTATTTTAATTAATGGTATTGATGTTGAGATATTTGCTCGAAATCCATATTGGTTCTCCACGAGCGTCCCACTTTTGTTAATAAATAAATCTAATCGACTATTGAATAATTTTTCCATGATTTTGGAGAATTGTGGAAGTAATGAAACTGATCTGTAGTTAGTAAACTGGTGTACGTCTCCATTCTTATAGATTGGTACGACTTTTGCAATTTTCATTTTGTCTGGGAATTTTCCGGTTAAAAATGATACATTGGTGATATATGTCAGAGGTTCTGAAATGTCTTCTATAACCTTTTTTATCGTTACCATTTCTATTCCATGACAGTCAGTTGAAGTCTTGTATTTACAATTTTTTACAATTTTGATAATTTCTTCTTTTGTTACACTTTTAAGAAACATGGAATTGGGATTTCTGTCTATGAGCTCACTCAAGTCCTCAACTGACCCGTCATCTACATTTGGAATTCTTTGATCCAGATTTGTTCCGATATTAACAAAATAATCATTGAAACGTTCAGCTATTTGGTTCATATTGTCATTTTTTGTATGTCCATCTAGAAAGTACTGGGGGTAATCTTTCTTAGCACCATTTTTAATGATGCTATTTAGGATGCCCCATGTTGCTCTCATGTTGTTTTTGTTCTTGTTTAATAATTGACTGTAGTATTCCTTCTTACATGTTCGTAGTATACCAATTAGCTTGTTTTTATATTTCTTATACTTATTTTCTGCCTCTATAGATCTTTGTGTTATAAATATTCGATACAATGTGTTTTTTTTTGTGACAAGCATTTTTCAGTCCTTTTGTCATCCACGGTTGGTTGTTTTTCTTTTGCTTCTTACTACGTTCTTTCCATGGGCAATGTTTATCATAGAGTGTTAGAAAGGTGTTGACAAAATTCCCATATGCATCATCTACATCATCTTCATTATATACATTGTCCCAAATTTGTTTCCTCAGATCCTTCTTGAAGAAAATCATTCCTTCCCCTGTACATAGTCTTTGAAATGTCTTTTTGTCAATGTTCTTCTTCCTGTAGTTCCCATCATAAATAGTAAAGACTGGCAGATGGTCGCTGATGTCGGTTGTTAACAGTCCACTTGTTATATTATTATCAAAGACATTAGTGAATATATTGTCAATAAGTGTAGCACTGTGACTTGCAATTCTGGTTGGCCTTGTGATTTGAGGATACAAACTCATACTATATATTGTATCTGTGAAATCATTAATGGACTTTTGCTTGTTGGGGTTCAAGAGATCAATGTTGAAGTCTCCACATAAAAAGAGTACTTTTTGACAGATTCCATTGAAAGTTCCCTTAATCCAGTCTTCAAAACCTTCAATACTTGAGTTGGGTGCCCTATATATACAACTGATCAATACATTTCTATTTCTTTCATGACATATCTCAATGGTTATACACTCTAAAACATTGTCAATAGCCAGTGACATGTCTTTTACCACCTTGTAATGGAAGTCCTTAATCACATATACAGCAACTCCGCCTCCATTCTTATTTACTCTATTAATATAATTGAGTTCATATCCTTCTAGTCCAAAGTCCATTCCTTTTTTTGGATCCATCCATGTCTCTGATACAGCGATAATTTTGAAAGGTTCTTTAAAGTGTTCCAAAAATAATTTCATATTGTTAAAATTGGCATACAAGCTTCTGCAGTTAATATGAATAATTGAGAGTTTGTTATTGGAATTAATGTTGGTGTTGTACTGTACTTCTGTATAATATAAACAATTATTGTCCATGTGAGAAAAAAAATGTATGTCTGGATCTATAGCACTGTCCAATTCCGTCCTGTTATAGTCGGTGCTGGAAAAGGTTATAAATTCTCTGTTTGATTGATTATTGTTTGTTTGTGTCATGGTTGTGTTTAATTTTGTTATCGTTATTGATATTTATCCAGCTCTGCTATTTTCCTTATGACTATCACTCTTGCTTCCTCTGGTGTTCCATTTAGTTTAATAAATATTTTACAGTTTGCTGTCCATGTTTGTTGTATTTTTCCTTGTTTTCTTAAGCTACGTGCTTTTCTGGCTATGTCTGCGTTGTTAAATGTTCATTTATGTACACGTCTGTTCCTTTCAGCTTCCTCCCTTGTTTTAGTAATGCGGTTTTATGTTTCCTATTGACAAATCTCATTATTATTACTGGTGCCGAATTATCTTTCTTCTTATGGAGTGGGTGGCAAGCTTCCACATTTGCCAGGTCCATGAATATGCCTTTTGACTCCATGAATGTTGCCACTTGCCTCTCTGTGGAGATGTCCAAATTCCCGGGCTCTTCTCCACCATTGGCGGTCACCGCCCGAGCATATGAATGGGGCTTTATATTAAGCCCGGTCAAAATAACGTAATTTATTCTTGTGTATTGTTCCAGTTCATCCACTCGGTCTGTTAACTGTTCTATTTGTAAAGTTTTTGCATCATTCTCGACTCGTAGAATTGTTACCTCCTCCACCAGCTGCATAATTGTCTGTTGGTACTGCTTAATGGCTGATACCTCTGCTGTTAAAAATTCAAGTGATCGCCTTATCTCCTCACCTTCATCAGGAGAGAGCACCTTCTTTGGCCCCATGTTGATTTTGGCTGTCGCGGGTGTTTACCGCCTTCAGCCAAGGCTGTCCCCGGTCCCGTCGTCGCGAGGTGGTCCCGCTTCTGCTAGCTGCTGCAAGCCGCTAGCCGGGCCTCTCCTTTGCCGCTCTGCTGCTGTCACACGCCGCCGCGCGAAAGCTGTCGCTCTCGCCGCCGTGAGGTGGTGGTCCCACTGCTGCTGGCTGCTAGCCGGGCCTCTCCCTCGCCGCCCCGCTGCCGTCACTCGCCGCCGCCGTCACCTGCCGGTCCCGTCGTCGCGAGGTGGTCCTGCTTCTGCTAGCCGGGCCTCTCCCTCGCCGCTCTGCTGCTATCACACGCCGCCGCAAGAAAGCTGTCGATCTCGCCGCCGTGAGGTGGTGGGGTGGTGGTCCCACTGCTGCTGGCTGCTAGCCGGGCCTCTACCTCGCCGCTGCCGTCACTCGCCGCCGCCGTCACCTACCGGTCCCGTCGTCGCGAGGTGGTCTTGCTTCTGCTAGCTGCTGCTAGCTGCTAGCCAGGCCTCTCCCTCGCCACCGACGTCTTCCGCAGGAAGCCTGCACGTACCCAGAGCCCAGTTGCGTCTTCTGAGTCCACACTGGAGCTGTCTTCCTTCCTCTTAGCATGTCAAAGGGGCGTTCCTTTTAAGGATTTTAATTTTTCCAGATAAACACAAAAATCGAAAATATGTTCATACAAAATTCAAAAAATGCGTGGTTATATGTGTGATGACAAATTGAACCGGACGCTTTTCCTTTGCGTTTAGCACGTTTTTAGCAGAACGGTAACATATTTGTTGTCTAAAAAAAAGTCTCATTAAATAGTTGTCCAACTTTTGTTTCAGAAATGAAAATAGAAAAAATGGCCCAAGTTTTGTTTTTTGATTTGCATTCAAGAATTGGAAATAGAATGAACGGAAGGTACACGGACCTCAATAGTACACGATGACTAAAAAAATAAATAATCAAAAACCACTATCAACTACTCTTTTAAATCCTCTGGTGTTTGCCCTTGTCCAGTGACTTATTTTTTGAGTTTGTACAAAAAAAAAAGAAAAAAAAAATGGGGGAAAATAAAAATGTTGATCTAATCACTCTAGATTTGATCATATATGGATACTACCCTTGGTATCAACACTTCTGATATATGTATTGGTCTGTCTTGCCCTTGACAGCAACAGAGCAACCCAATAGTCATATTATCTTCTCCACTCTTTTTAATCTACTTAATATCCTCTTAATAGCTGCTCACTTTCTGCTGTAACGTGCTTTCGTCTACACTTCTTAAACTTTACTAACCACCTAGTTGATGTGTTGTTTCAAGCTTGTTTAGCAGCTAGCTTAGCGATTAGATTGTCTGCTCCAACTTGCTCTTCCTTTTGTGATGGTTCAAAGACCTGCCGCCACACATTCTGCTGTGAGCTCCTCTGAGGGCACCGCTGGACACAACACACCTGACGCTGATGAGGACTCCACTCCCTTCATAAGCCAGCGTGTCCTGTGTTCCAGTGCCAGAACATAGCTACTTGTACCAGTACAGTATGCCTCAGTCTCTAGCTTTCCTCGCCCTATGTGCTTCCTTGCTCTCTGTGTTTACCCTCCTATGTGCTCATCGTGTCTTGTCCTGTGTCGTCATCCTGCAGCTCGGCGTCATTCCTTGGTTTCGAGAAGTGTGTCTCGTCTCCCCGGATTCCTTCTGGACTGCCTGCTGCCTCCCCGGATCTCGACCTCTCGCCTGCCCCCGGACTACGAAGCCTCGCTCAAGCCCCTGATCACTTGCCTGTCCCCGGACCTCCGAGCCTGCTTGCCCTTTCTGGACTTCCGGATCCTTCCCTAACACTCAACATATAATCGCTTCACATAGTCACACACCACACGTATTTGGATTAATTACACACATCATTCTATTGTATTAATACAGGGGTGCCCATTACGTCGATCGCGAGCTACCGGTCGATCGCAGAGGGTGTGTCAGTCGATCGCCAACCAGACATTAAAAAAAGTAGTCCTAAAAATGAGCGATCATAAATCTTCACTATGACGTCACTTTTGTCACTTGATTGACATTCCTAGCACCCGAGGGTCTTCTGAGAAGACGCTGGCTGCTGCCAGCTCATTATTAAGAAAAAATTACCGACAGGAAGGCAAGAATCACTTTTTATTTCAACAGACTATGGCGCTGTACCTGTCGTCAAAACTCCAAAGACCGACTGCACAGTTGCACAATAAAAGCGCTGCTTCATCCTGCCTGCGCTAGCAAAATAAGAGTCTCAGAAAGCTGGCGTGCACAAGCTAGCAAGCTACGGAGTTTGACGGCAATGTAAATCTTGTAAAGTGTATACAAAGGAGTACGGAAGCTGGACAAATAAGATGCCAAAAACCAACCACTTTCATGTGGTATTGGACAGAAAGGAGGACTTTTTTTCTCCTCCATTTGAAAATGCGGACGTTATCAGCACCACTGTCTGATTCCTATCAATGCGAGTCATCAGAATCAGGTAATACACCAACTTATATTCTTGTCTTCATGAAAGAAAGGAATCTATATGTGTTGAACATGCTTGTATTATCTTTAAACACCTTTAACTTGTTAACAATATTAACTATATGTGTTAAACATGCTTGTATTATCTTTAAACACCTTTAACTTGTTAACAATATTAACTATATGTGTTAAACATGCTTGTATTATCTTTAAACACCTTTAACTTGTAAACAATATTAACTATATGTGTTAAACATGCTTGTATTATCTTTAAACACCTTTGACTTGTAAACAATATTAACTATATGTGTTAAACATGCTTGCATTATCTTTAAACACCTTTAACTTGTTAACAATATTAACTATATGTGTTAAACATGCTTGCATTATCTTTAAACACCTTTAACTTGTTAATAATATTAACTATATGTGTTAAACATGCTTGCATTATCATTAAACACCTTTAACTTGTTAACAAAAACATATATTTCATAAATAAGTAAATATAAATTATATATATGAATGAGGTAGATCCCCACGACTTGATCAATTGAAAAGTAGTTTGCCTGCAGAAAAACTGTGGGCACCCCTGTATTAATAAATACGCTGCAAACTAAGCAACTTCCCTGTCTCAGGGCCGTTTCCTTCTCCGCTGTACCGTCACACCTTTGTGTGAAACATATTTAGCCTTGTCCTCCAGGGATAATAACACTTAAGAAATACAGTTTAATTGCCACAATGGAGGATATTGACTTAAGGGAGCAGCTCCACACGAGCTAAAGCTAGCTACTGGACCCCTCAGTGGCAGATAATGTTTCCAGTCGGCAGACTACGGTAAGTATCGAAAATAGGAATCATCGTTAAAAATGTGGACAGTTCTGGGAAAACCGGAATGTAAGACCCGGTTCTCAGCAATACCATAAGTCCAACTCTAGTGGTAATTTGTTGTCACTTTTAAAATAAGTGTTCCTTTCCCCTCTGCTCGCTGATCTTGATTTAGATTTTTCAGCAGTTTCCCAGATGGATCGACGAAACGAAGGGTTGTGTCATGCTAGCAGATGTCGCCCAACGATGAATGCTGACTGGTAAACACAATAACTCCGACAAGGCCATCCAAATCTGATTAACAAGTGAAAATAGTAGAACGTCCTTGATTAAGCACTGCATGTTTATTTAGTGTTACCAGGGGTGTTGGAGATGAGCAGTAGCTGTAAATAACCATCAGCTGCTGTCTGAACAATGCCACATCATAAAGAGCGCATAATGTACATTAACTTGAACATCGGGCAATTATAGCGCCGAAAGGCAGTAATGTATTTTATGGCTGTTTATTCCTCACAGCTGCTCATTGTTGTTGCTGGACTGAAATGGCCGCCGCGTAACAACAACAGCTCTTCTGAGAGGAGCAGGGAAGTGTAAAAATAGACCGTTCTTTCGGGATTGTTTTTATGAGAGCATCATCATTATTCACAATTCTTTAAAGGGCTTTAAGGATGCCAGTTCCCAAAGGATATTCTAATGGAGATATTTTGTCTTAATCAAAAAGGCTCACAGTTAAAATGCATGACAGAAGAAAAATGAATAATTAACACTTAAATGCACTTGTGTTATGACCTCATAATCTGCTCCTCTGCAGGCATTTCCCCACTTTTTAGAGAGGCAATTTTCTTCTTTGCCGCTGCTGCCACACACTTGTCTCACACCAGACCTACTTTCAACTGTTTGCAAAGTTCATCCTCAATACCCCCTCTCTTCTTTTATTCACAGAGCAAAAACAAAAGGATCGGCTGTCAACTGAACAAACGAGCCTGACAGAAATATGCTTCTTGTTTTATTTGAAAATGAAAGTTGATAAGTTGAGCTAAAAAGATCAAGCTGGGGAGAATAAAATTACTTTCTTAAAGCAACAACACAATGCATGTTGACACAAACACCTCCTATAGTATACATTAATCAAAATTATAAACATAATACTTGTGTTACTGCTCTCATTGTTCATGACCTGAACACAAACTCCAAAAACATGTTCTTTGTACACAAAAGGCCTATTTCTCTCAAATATTAATGACATATCTGTCTAAATCTGTGTCAGTAAACACTTCTTTTTTGCCTTTATTAATCATCTACTGAACAGGTGTGGCATATTAAGTTGCTGATTAAGCAATACTGTATGATTATTGCACAGGTGCACTAAAAAATGTGCAGTTTTATCAGTCCCCTTAATACCATTGATGTTGCAAGTGTTGTTAGAAAGCGTGGAATAATCACGCTGACCGAGTTATTTGCACTACACAGGGCCGCCCCTTCTTATGCGCAGCTCACACACACAGCGTATGGCCCCGCGATCCATTGTGGAGCCCCGTTCTGCGTGAAGAAAATAAGAAAATATCAATAAATGAATGACAGTGCGGTTCATATAAAAGTTTACAGCAAACATATTCCTAGCCCCTTCCTGCTCCGTCACTGATAAGAATATAAGGGCAAATTTCTCAAGTATGTTATTTCTTCCCCTGTGGCACACATCGTTAGTGCTGGGCTTGTTAACAGTCGTACCGGATTCGAATCCCGGCCGGAGATGTATCAGGATGATATGCAAAAACATGTTTTGATTATGTTCATTTTATTTGTATTACTATTTTACAAAGTTCTTCTTTTGTATTATTTAACAATTTTTTTCAAATATATTCATTTTAGTAGTGCATCAAATTAAATTCAAGTTTGATTAAAAGAGTTTAAAATATGTTTTACATAAATAAAGTGTGAATTTTTTTGCGATGGTTAGGGGGGACCTCCAAATATTTTTCTGCTTAGGGCACCATTAGGGATAGGAATCAAAAAACAGTTCTTGTTCAGAATGAGTTCTTGGTGTATAAATTCCTTGGAATTGCTCGCCATTTTTCCAAATGGTTCCATTAACGATTCTTCCGGGTCAGGAATCAATCAATCAATCAAAGTTTATTTATATAGCCCTTAATTTCAAGTGTCTCAAAGGGCTGCACAAACCCCAACAACATTCTCGTCTCAGATCCCAAATCAGGGCAAGAAAAAACTCAACCCAATGGGAACAACGAGAAACCTTGAAAGGGACCGACGCCCCCTATTTAAAGGCTACAGTATACAAATGAGTTTGGGACTTAAATCTCTAACTCGGTAGGGCATTCCAGATACTGGAGCTCGAATAGAAAACGCTCTAAAGCCTCCAGACTTTTTTTGGGCTCTGGGAATCACTAATAAGCCAGAGATCTTTGAAAGCAGATTTCTGACCAGGACATATAGTACAATACAATCAGTAAGATAGGATGGAGCTAGACTGTTTGGTATTTTTGCGTAAGTAGTAAAATCTTAAAGTCGCTTCTTAAGTGCACAGGAAGCCAGTGCAGGTGAGCCAGTATAGGCGTAATATGATCAAACTTTCTTGTTCTTGTCAAAAGTCTACCAGCCGCATTTTGTACCAACTGTAATATTTTAATGCTAGACATAGGGAGACCCGAAAATAATACGTTACAGTAATCGAGACGTAACGAACGCATGAATCATGATCTCAGCGTCGGTGGTGGACAAAATAGGATGAAAGAAGGATTTTTTAGTAACACTCTTAATGTGTGACTCAAATGAGAGAGTTGGGTTGAAGATAATATCCAGATTCTTTACTGAGTTGCTTCATGTAATTGTTTGGTTGTCAAATGTTAAGGTGGAAATTTTAAATAGGTGTCGGTGTCTAGCAGGACTGATAAACAGCATTTCCGTTTTCTTAGCGTTAAGTTGCAAAAAGGTAGTGGACATCCATTGTTTAATTTCATTTAGACATGCCCCCAGGTTACTACAATCTGGCGTGTTGGTCAGCTTTAGGGGCATGTAGAGTTGGGTGTCATCAGCATAACAGTGAAAGCTAACACCGTATTTGCGTATGATGTCACCTAGCGGCAGCATGTAGATGCTGAAGAGTGCAGGGCCAAGAACAGAACCCTGTGGAACTCTGCACGATACCTTAACATTCTCCGAGGTCACATTGTTATGGGAGACACACTGCATCCTGTCAGTAAGATAAGAGTTAAACCAAGAAAAGGCTAAGTCTGACATACCAATACGTGTTTTGATACTTGCTAATAGAATGTAATGATCGACGGTATCGAAAGCAGCGCTAAAATCAAGAAGCAGCAACATAGATGACGCATCACCATCCATAGTTAACAATAGGTCATTAGTCATTTTTGCGAGGGCTGTCTCTGTGGAGTGATTTGCCCTGAAACCAGACTGAAAGGGTTCTCAGAGATTGTTAGACGCTAGTTGTTCTTTTAGCTGCTGCGCAACAATTTTTTGAAGGATTTTCGAGATAAAAGGGAAGGTGAGACACCGGCCGGTAGTTTAGCATGAGGTCAAGATCGAGGTTAGGTCTTTTGAGCAAAGGATGAATAACCGCTGTTTTGAATGCTAGGGGAACAGTGGCAGAAGAAAGTGATAAGTTAATAATATTTAGCACTGCTGGTCCTAATATTACAAACAGCTCCTTGATAAGTTTCCCAGGAAGTGGGTCAAGTAAACATGTTTGTTTTGTCCCATTTATACGTTGCAGTAGTTCGTCTAATGTTATTTCTTCAAAAAGAGAGAGATTGTTTTGGAGGGCAATATCCGTCATACATACAGTCGTATCTGCATTGATAGAACCCAGTTGTAGCTGGGATGTGTTATCTGTAACCTCCTTTCTAATGAATGCTGTCATCACGCAACTGGTATAGTGACGTCAGATCGCAAAATGCAATGACCGGGCAGAACAAACACTTAACATTTTACAAGAAAAGATTGCAATAGTGCTACTTGTAATAATTAAAAGGCTGCTATTTCATCAAAAAAAGCAATATGCTCAAACATTTGAACACACGTATGCAATAATAAAAAACAAAAAATTAACCGCTCTGAATACAACAGGTACTAATAACTAAACCAGGCTATGATTTCAGCGCTATTATTTGTAAAATTGAAATGAATGCCTTCTCATTTAGATGAGCATGACGAGAAAAATGTTCTGACTGACTCAGAGGTGGGCAGTACTCGCCCCAGTTCATGTCTGCCGAGTTTGTGGTCAAAAGATTGCATTTTCGGTAGGTGAATGTTCAATTTTAGTCAGAGAAAAGTTGCATGTTTTCCTGCTACCAGATTTTCTCTCAGTCATTGTACTATACAGGTGAAACTCATAAAATTAGAATATAGTGCAAAAGTGTATTAATGTCAGCAGTTAGCTTCAAATGTGAAACTAATCTGTGATATTAACTCATTACATGCAAAGTGAAATATGTCAAGCCTTTGTTATAATTCTGATCATCATGGCTTACAATTTTTAAAACCTTACATTTTCTAAGATTTTCAATTCAAAGTTTTCGTAAACTGTTAGCCATAATCATCAAAATTCTCACCAATAAAAGGTTTGACAAATCTCACTTTGCATGTAATAAGTTAATATCACATGTTACTAAATGTTACATTCTTGTGTAATTTGCACATGATGAAAATCCTACAGAAGAATATTAATTAATTGTATTCATTTACAAAAAAGTTATTTTTTTCTTCGATGCTAAGTGCCTCCTGACACCTCACTGTAAGCCAGTGGTTCTTAACCTGGGTTCGATCGAACCCTAGGGGTTCCGTGAGTCGGGTCAAGACACACCCGACTCATCGTGTAAATAAAAACTTCTCCCTATAGGCGTATTACGGATACGGCAACAGCAGAAGTCAGACTGATTTGCAGGCGTGTAATTTGTTGTGAGTTTATGCACTGTGTTGGTTTTGTTCTTTGAACAAGGTGATGTTCATGCACGGTTCATTTTGTGCACCAGTAAAAAAACATGGTAACACTTTAGTGTGGGGAACATATTCACCATTAATTAGTTGCTTATTAACATGCAAAATAGTAACATATTGGCTCTTAACTAGTCATTATTAAGTACTTATTAATGCTTTATTCGGCATGGCCTTATTATAACCCTAACCCTCTAACCCTGGCCCTAACCCTCTAACCCAGGGGTGGGCAATTAATTTTCACCGGGGGCCGCATAAGCAACCCGAGCACTGCTGGAGGGCCACACGACAATATTTCAATTAAATTTTGCTCAATATTATTTTTGATATACCGTAATATAAATAATAATGATGATAATAATAATAATAATAATTTAATTTAACCTAACTTAACTTTATACAAAAGCAGATTGCTTTTGATGGTCACTTTATCCTGCATTATCCAACATTTTTCCCCATCAGATTTGGACAACCATCTGTTGTTAAAAATAGTTTTTAATCATATTTATTTTATATTGTTTTTTATATTGGTTTTATGTGTAATTGTTTTTTCTTTTTATTCAGTCATTGGTGGAGCTAAGGATAATATTTGAATATTGTTTTTAATATTGTTGTGCAGCACTTTGGAAACATTTTGTTGTTTAAATGTGCTATATAAATAAAGTGGATTGGATTGTCACACCTGCCAGCTTGTCCCAACACGCATTTACCTCTGTGAACAAGTCATTACCTGTGGTTGTCTCTTTAATTGACTGCATCAGAGCTCTCATCCAAAGTTAGCGAAAAACAGTCCATGTCAACGCAACAAAGTCCAATAAGCACTCCTTAATAAACTCTCCGTCAGAAAACGCCTTACTTTTTCTGGCGCTTTTGTGAGAAATGACGAAACTTGTCCTGACGGCTGCATCTCTGGGGGTGTGAAATATGGCACAAAGTCCTTGTTGGGTTTGCAGTTTTACCATCAACGCATCAGCCTCCCTTGCGCGCGCTTCATCAGACACATTCCGGTATTTTCCCTCGTGTTTCTTCGTGTAGTGGCGATTAAAATGATATTTAAACACAGCAACCTGTGTACCACACATTAAGCACACGGCTTTACCATTAATTTATGTAAAGAAATACTTGGCAGTCCATGTCTTGTTGGAAACACGCCATTCCTCATCAACTTTTCTTTTTTTAGCGTCTCATCACTTGTCTCTATGCACCTTCACTCACAGGTTCCCCCCGGACATACGGCATAAATAACACATTTCAAAATAAAAGCAGCACAGTTGTATTGCGCGCACGACATAGATGTTTTTTAAACTTTATTTTGTCATTTGTAATTGCGCCGTTCAATTCACTCACAATCGCACACGCGCATACGTCCACACGGAAGTAATACAAATAACGCTTTTCAAAACAAAAGCAGCACCGTTGTATTGCACACTCGACATAGATACTTTTTGAAATGTATTTTGTAATTTATGATTGGCCTCACGCGGGCCGGACAGGGATGCGCAAAGGGCCGGATGCGGCCCGCGGGCCGTACAATGCCCAGGTCTGCTCCAACCCTAACCAAATAACTCTAAATTAAGTCTTTGTTACTTAAAATATGTTCCCCATACTAAAGTGTTACCAAAAACATATAACTCTGTCTTGAATTTGAAATAAAAACATTTTATTTTTCACTAAAGAAGGGTTCGCTGAATGCGCATATGAAACTGGTGGTGTTCGGTACCTCCAACAAGGTTCAGAACCACTGCCGTACGTTTTGTAAGGTCATGTCACCTCTAAACTAAACAAAATTGATGCCAATCCACCTTTTTTTCTCTTGTTTTCCCAACTATGAATCGATAAGATAACCGTTAAGGACCTGCAAGATTGTCTGATACCAGTCCCCTAATCACTGCTGCAATATCACAGAGAATGTCTGCACAAACTGGCGGAAACTGTCTCAGGGAAACTTACATGTATGCTGGTCGTCTTCACGGGGATCTGAACCTGACTGCAGTTTGTGGTTGTAACCGGCATGAGTAGGCAAATGCTCACATTCGAAGGCGTCTGGCTAGTTGGATGGTGTTTTTTTCACGGATGGATCTCGGCTTTCACTCTTCAGGGCAGATGACAGACAATGACTATGTTGTTTTGCGGGTGAGCGGCTTTCTGATGTCAACATTGGGAATCAAGCAGCCCATGGAGGTGGTGGGGTTATGGTATTGGCAGTAGTATGTTTTGCACCATGATCACAGGTGTATTCTATTCATGGCATTGCATTCATCCACAACCATCACCTCATGTTGTAGCATGATGCAAGGCCCCATTTTGCAAAGATCTGTACACAATTCCTGGAAGGTGAAAAGATCTTTTGGCTAAATTGGAGGCCGAAACAGAATTTTGTTTTCAGATGTAAATGTAACAAGGTCCATTATGTAATGTAAATAATGTATCTTATAATGTAGTATTATTGTTATAATTACACAAAATGTGTAAGTTACATGTAAATACCTGAAGATTGTTTGATTTTTTTGTCAATGTGGAACCATTGTCTCGTTGTCCCTCCTACTGCAATAATTGTTGTGACACCTGTCATTATATGCGTTGGACACGCCTTCCTACTTCTCTTTTGTCCACGATAACGGGAGAGGGGCTCGACGATGGCAGAAAATTATTGACAACAATTGTAATCTCTGTATTATCAGCTGAGCAGCAACACGCGGTGTCGGTCGTATTCAACCCCACACAACGCAGAGGAAAGGACCACCGGTTACATAAATATGTAAACTATATAATGTATCACTTGCAATTGCATACATATTGGAAATAAAGTTAAACCAAACCAATCCAATTTTTTTTTTTTTTTCTTGAGGATCTCCATCAATTTAGTAACGTGTCATCAAAGAGTAAAAATGCTTTTCTTTCAATATGCATAATAACAAAAAGGGTAATATTAAAAAAATGGATAGATGTTGATAGTCCAACTCATACTGACTGGTACACACAAGCTATGGAGATGATATCAGTAGAACAAACTGCATTTAGTTTAGATAATAATGAGTCATATATTGGAATATGGGATCTATTATTTAAAAATTTTTCAACTATTAAATGAACCAAAATATGACTTATTATATCTTTGTGGAAAATGTTGGACACAGTGTGTTGTCAAGTTTATGAGATGTGATGCAAGTGTAAGCCACTATTGTTCATTTCTAATTTTTTTATTACTTTTTATTAATGTTTTAATGATAATATCAGTGAGGGTTTTTTAATCACTGCTATTTTGAAATTGTTACTAATATTGATGCTGTTGTCAATAATGTTCATTTTTGTTTCACTACATTTGGATTGTTCCGTGTCATGTTTGTGTGTCCTCAATTGCTCTGTTTATTGTTGTTCTTAATGTTGCTGGGACGGGTTTGGTTTTGGAATTGGATTGCATTATGGTGGTATTGTTGTGTATTGTTTTGTTGATTGATTAATAAATTCATAAAAAAATTAAAAAAAAACATTTTGATATCACATACACTGTCATGATCCCACGTTTGGACTCTTTTCCATTGTTAGGTATCATTTTCTGTCCCTGTGCGTGTGTTTCCTATTTTATTTCCGTGTTTTGCAGTACTTTTATTTTCTGTTCCTTGTCCTGCCAGCACACATGTTCCTCTTTGTTAATTAGTACTATTTAGTTCCGTGTGTTTCCCTCCTCCAGTGCTGGTTCATGGTATAGTAGTGCATGCCAAAGTGTTCTGTTGCCCTGTAGTTTCCTGACAGCCCTTTGCTTTTCCTCTGCCTGGTATCTAATTAAACAAGCTTCTGCCTGCACAACGCTTGCCTTTTCTGCATCCTTGAGCCTCGACAACAGCCAACATGCGGCATCATCACATACACATTTCAATACTTCTATAGACAGCAATGTTAGGCAGATGATGAGAATTTACAATTCCATCCATGGGTACCTTTTATGTATTGATGACCTTGTGTTGTCTTTTTTGTTTCACTATACGTGTTTCTCTATATGATATCACAACAAATTATGTAGTCCGTGTGTGATAGAGAACATAATTTAACACTGGGTTTGATCCCTAGCTCGGGGTCTTTCTGTGTGGAGTTTGCATGTTCTTCCCATGACTGTACTTTGGCATCCTCCCACCTCCAAAGACATGCACCTGGGGATAGGTTGATTGGCAACACTAAATTGGCCCTAGTGTGTGAATGTTGTCTGTCTATCTGAGTTGGCCCTGCGATGAGGTGGCGACTTGTCCAGGGTGTACCCCGCCTTCTGCCCGAATGCAGCTGGGATAGGATACAGCAACCCCCGCGGCCCTGAGAGGGACAAGCGGTAGAAAATGGATGGATGGATTTATTTGAGTGTTTCTTAAAGTCAGAAAGTTGCCCTTGGCAACAACTATAATGTTGTGTCGTGTCTGTTATCTGCTTTTTTTCTACAAAACAACTGAATGAACATCCTCCAAGTCTGGTGATTCCATAATTTCCTGGGGTTTTGCTAACAATAGAACAGCACCCTCCCAGTGCCATTGTCATGCACTACAATGACAGTGTTACTACAATCCGAAAGGACTTAGAGTACATTGCAGTAAATAAATAGATATACAATTGGAAGCTTTGGCAATGAAAAGCTCATTGGTAAAATGCAATACGCTGCTATAATCCAGACGTGTGTTTTACAGTCGTCCCACTCAACACTGAATTACAAGGGAAAACATGCATCAGTAGTTTTTCTAATGCATGAGAACGGTACCTTTTTTTATTTAGAGTCTTAAAGGCAGACAGTTACTAAGCCAGATCTGCTATTTTTGATTAAAAATGGACTCTCAAATAAAATCCAATTTCCAAGCCATTGGAAATCAGACATATTAGACTTTCAACATCTTGAAAACATTACTCATTTAGATGGAAATTTGTCCGATTAAATTTTCCAATAAAAGCATTCAGTTAAATAACACTTTAATCAGTAGATTTATTAAATGGGAAAGATTATAAAAGAGTTAATACGTATAAAATAGTGAAATTATAGTTATAGAGATTATGAGAGGTTAGTTCTGTATGCATATTTTTTTTAGTTTTCTAAAATTCTTACTTTTTTGCTGACTGTAAAGTGTTTTCGAGTTTTTAGAAAAGTGCTTCTAAATCAAATGTATTGGTAACACTTTAGTATGGGGAACATGTTCTAAGTAACAAAGACTTAATTTAGAGTAATTTGGACACTAGGGGAACATATAAGGGTTAGGGTTACAGTTATGGTTACTAATAAGCAATAATTCTGAAGTTATTGAGGGAAGACTTAGTTAATGGCTTACTGGTTGTATAATAAGGCCATGCCGGATAAGGCATCAATAAGTACTTAATAATGACTAATTAAGAGCCAATATGTTACTAATGTGTTAATAAGCAACTAATTAATGGTGAATATAGACTTAGACCTAGACTTAGACTTAGACTTCCTTTTTATTGTCATTCAAATTTGAACTTTACAGCACAGATAAGAACGAAATTTCGTTACATAAACTCATGGTAGTGCAGGATAAAAAAGCAATAAGGTGCATATATAAATAAATAAATATATATAAATAATATATAAATATATATATAAACTAAATAAATATATATAAATATATATACATAAATAAATAGATTATTGTACAGATAAATATATTGCACTTTTCCACATGCGTCCACGTCTATATAGATGTATGTTATATTGTCTTTTTTATTCCAACGAGTTAATCCATTTTGGGGGGAGTTGAGGGGATAATTTAATTATGATGCGTTCAAGAGTCTTACGGCTTGAGGGAAGAAGCTGTTACAGAACCTGGAGGTTCTGCTTCGGAGGCTGCGGAACCTCTTTCTAGAGTCCAGCAGTGAAAACAGTCCTTGGTGGGGGTGGGAGGAGTCTTTGCAGATTTTCTGAGCCCTGGTCAGGCAGCGGCTTTTTGCGATCTCCTGGATAGGAGGAAGAGGAGTCCTGATGAATATGTTCTCCATACTAAAGTGTTACCAATGTATTATTATTATCATAATTATTATTATTCATTAAGTGAAGTGAAGTGAAGTATATTTATATAGCGCTTTTTCTGTAGTGAATCAAAGCGCTTTACACAGTGAAACCCAATATCTAAGTTACATTTAAACCAGTGTGGGTGGCACTGGGAGCAGGTGGGTAAAGTGTCTTGCCCAAGGACACAACGGCAGTGACTAGGATGGCGGAAGCGGGGATCGAACATGCAACCCTCAAGTTGCTGGCACGGCCACTCTACCAACCGAGCTATACCGCCCCTAAGTAAGTGATTTTTTAAATTATTATTCTAATTATAAAGTTACATGTGGCGGTACTGCTGCCAACTTGTGTCAACACCTATTTAAATAGCAGGCATTAGTCAGGATCCCAGAGAGGCAGCGAGCAAACTGACCTGGCTCTCCAGTGGAACTGGTGAGACACCTTCAGGGAACCATTCGTTGCTCTTCCCAGATGCTTAGCTGTGCTCCATTTCACACTAAAGCAAATGTTGATCAAGTCTTGACTTCATCACACTCTAGTGTCCAATTTTTAAAGAAGCGTGAAAAGAGTCGACGCTTTCATGCGCTATATCCTTTTGCTGCATGATGCTTTGTGCGAGAACAAATTGACTGAGAATTTGCTAAGAATATCGAGTTTGGTTCAGCCTAGACTCCGAAAAAAAGGAGGTTTTGCGGTCCAGCTCTGTTCGATAGAAAATCTTACCGGTATCCAGCCATCTGCTTTGTGTTTTTGATTGCATGGGAGAGAAGTATTGGATTGCCTAGTTGCAAGAGACAAGTGTCCATTAGCCATAATTGCATTATATTGACGCAGGACTGAGAGCTTTTCACGTTATATCTTGCGACTCTACTGTTGAAAGGAGCTGGGGCACTTTGCTCTTTTTGAGCTGTGGCATTCTCATAGTGCAGTGTAGAACAACCTGCCCGCACAGTCTATTAGGTGACATTTACACCAAGCACTACAGTTCAGTTAAGTTCACAGTTGTTTTTTTTCATCATTGTTGTCTAAAGTTTTGAAGGGTGCAGAATTTCCTGATCCTTACTGTATTATTTTTGCACCTTTTCTTTGGGGTACCAGCCTAGTGGTCCAGTAGTACAACGGGAGGTACAAATAATGTGTTTGTTGATAGTATTGATCTATCAATTGATGATTGATAGATAAATACTGTGCAACTAATTTTCCTCCTACATTCACACACTAAGGCCAATTTAGAGATGCCAATCAGCTTCTACCTAGGTCGGGGGTCAGCAACCCGTGGCTCTTGAGCCGCATGTGGCTCTTGAGCCGCATGTGGCTCTTTAGCGCCGCCCTAGTGGCTCCCTGGACCTCTTTCAGAGATGTGGGAAAATGGAAAAAGATGAAGAAAATTTTGTTTGAATATGGTTTCTGTAGAAGAACAAACAAGACACAAACCTTCCTAATTGTTAAAAATCCCACTGTTTATGTTACACATGCTTCACCGATGAGAGTATTTGGCAAGCACCGTTTTGTCCTACTAATTTCAGCAATCCTTGAACTCATCGTAGTTTGTTTACATGTACAACTTTCCCCGATGCTGCCACAGAAAGACGTGTTCTATGCTACTCCTTCTTTGTCTCATTTTGTCCACCAAATGTTTTATACTGTGCGTGAATGCACAAAAGTGAGCTTTGTTGATTTTATTTATTTGCTGGCGTGCTTATCAGGCATATTTGGTCAATCCATGACATGCTATTTAGGCTAGCTGTATGTACATATTGCATCATTATGCCTCGTTTGTAGGTATATTTGAGCTCATTTAATTTCCTTTACGTATGTCCTCTGTGTATTTAATTTATAGTTGCATGTCTCATGACACATTATCTGGATGTAATAATGGCTGCATTTCTGATAGTTGTATGTGTGCCATGTTGTTCCAGACCACAGCAAACGTTACCCAGCATGCAAAAATTGTAATAAATCCATTAGATTAGAAGAAGACAGCCGGCCGTTTCGTTTAACTTGGACACACACATGTATACCTTTGGTCATTCTAAGCCAGTAATTTCCAGAAGTTATCTCACCCTCTGAAAAGCCTCCATTTTACTAATGATTTCCAAAGTTGCAAAAATGTGTAGAATAAAAATGAAAATACAACATTTCTGTCAACAAAGATTTGTGTCAGCCTTTGATAGTAGGCTAATATAGCTAATATAGACACTTACATCATGTGTTGTCTTCATTATAACACTTATATAAGACTTTTACTTTTTTGCGGCTCCAGACAGATTTTTTTAATTTTATTTTTGGTCCAATATGGGTCTTTCAACATTTTGGGTTGCCGACCCCTGCCCTAGGTGCATGTCTTTGGAGGCGGGAGGAAGCCGGAGAGAACGCACACAGTCATGGGGGGGAATGCAAAAATGGCCGCTAGGCTGGTTTGAGCCCAGGACCTTGTCGCTGTGAGGCACGAGCGCTGACCACTGCAGCCACCGTGCTACATGTGCAAATAAACCGAAGCAACAAATACATAGAGCAATTAACCTACAGTTGAGCGAATCATGATTTCACGATCAATCATCCGCCTGCTGATGGCATCATAGCGTCAAACATAACATGTGTCCTCTTAACATTCTCCCAGGTGTACACACATATTACGATAAGGAACATGTCAAATCTATACATTTTTGCTTTGGCGGTGCGAAATCAAACTTCCGCATCTCACAAAGAAAAGCTTTCTGATGACTAACCCCCAGCCCTCTCTCATATGTACGCTATTGAAGAGCTGTGATTGGATATATTTCGAACTTGTCGCACTCAACAACAAGACAACATTTAATATGATTGGATTGTCCATGGTGTACACCGCCTTCGCCCAAATGCAGCTGAGATAGGCTCCAGCACCCCCCGCGACCGCAAAAGGGACAAGCGGTAGGAAATGGATGGATGGATGGATTTAAGAAACAGTAAAGCAGATGGTATTTACACAGTATACTAAAACAACTGTTGAAGTAAAGTGTCTTTTTTTTTTGTATTCCTCTCAGATAGTCTTTATGGGAAAGAGGTAGAATTTGGGGCTGCGTATTGATATAATATAAAATAGTAATAAAACTTTATTTTTACTTTTATTGTATATTATTTTATTAAGGTAGGTAGGTCTTTATTGTCATTGCACAAGTACAACGAAACTTTGTTTTGGTATATTTTATATTCTGTAGTGGTATAACTTTATATTGGTAATATTGTTGTATTTTATTATTTTTGTTATGTTATCATCATCATTATTATTATTACTTTCATCATTTGGTAATATTTTATATTGGTATAGTGGTACAACATTATATTGGTTATATTGTTGTATTTTATTATTTTTGTTATGTTATTATCATCATTATTAATATTATTATTATAAATATGTTTATTGTGGTTTTCTCGATATACATTTCTAGGACCTCTTAAGGGTTAAAAGTTGTTCGCAATCATTCATGTATGACCCTGGAAGTGACCCAAATCCCTTTAAAAATGCCACCCACAAACTAACATGACCTGTGTGTCCTGTTATGATGTGTGTGTGTGTGTGTGTGTGTGAGTGTGTGTGTGTGTGTGTGTGTGTGTGTGTGTGTGTGTGTGTGTGTGTGTGTGTGTGTGTGTGTGTGTGTGTGTGTGTGTGTGTGTGTGTGTTTTTATCAATGGAACATACTCATGGCAGTTGCTAATTTTTGAGACTGTAACTCTTTGGGGGATGCTAGTTTTCGGGTACCTCTCCCAGCACCACTAAAATCATAAAAACTTTGCGACGATGCACATCCTTGTGAAATTTTAAGAATTTTAGATGATGTTAAAGTTCCCAAAAATGTGTTTTTAGTTGCTTAAATACTACCATGATTACTTGTTATATATAATAATATATATATAATATAATAATAATAATAATAATATTTTATAATGCGTACAATAACAATAACAATAATAATATAATACTGTTGTTATTATTACAATAATAGTATTATTATTATCACTATCAATCAATCAATCAATGTTTATTTATATAGCCCTAAATCACAAGTGTCTCAAAGGGCTGTACAAGCCACAACGACATCCTCGGTACAGAGCCCACATACGGGCAAGGAAAAACTCACCCCAGTGGGACGTCGGTGAATGACTATGAGAAACCTTGGAGAGGACCGCATATGTGGGTAACCCCCCCTCCCCTCTAGGGGAGACCGAAAGCAACGGATGTCGAGTGGGTCTGACATAACATTGTGAAAGTCCAGTCCACAGTGGATCCAACACATCAGCGGGAGTCCAGTCCACAGCGGGGCCAACAGGAAACCATCCAGAGCGGAGACGGGTCAGCAGCGCAGAGATGTCCCCAACCGATGCACAGGCTAGTGGTCCACCCGGGGTCCCGACTCTGGACAGCCAGCACTTCATCCATGGCCACCGGACCTATGCAACTCCCCCTCGCAAGGGACAGGGGAGAAGAGGAGAGAAGAAAAGAAACGGCAGATCAACTGGACTAAAAAAGAGGGGGTCTATTTAAAGGCTAGATTATACAAATGAGTTTTAAGATGGGACTTAAATGCTTCTACTGAGGTAGCATCTCTAACTGTTACCGGTAGGGCATTCCAGAGTACTGGAGCCCGAATAGAAAACGCTCTATAGCCCGCAGACTTTTTTTTGGCTCTGGGAATCACTAATAAGCCGGAGTTCTTTGAACGCAGATTTCTTGTCGGGACATATGGTACAATACAATCGGCGAGATAGGCTGGAGCTAAACCGTGTAATATTTTATACGTAAGTAGTAAAACCTTAAAGTCGCATCTTAAGTGCACAGGAAGCCAGTGCAAGTGAGCCAGTAGAGGCGTAATATGATCAAACTTTCTTGTTTTACTACTAATATTGATAACAATAGTTATAAAAACAAACACTTTTCCAAGTGGTTCTGCGCACTCTTGCACTCCCATACCCCATAAGTAAGCAAATATTATGAAAGTAGGAGAAATAAAGTTGGTTTGTGCCGAGACGTCCGAATGTGACTTGCGTTGAATATCCTGCTAGAGTTTAATCGTATAGCAACCATAAAGTGTTGCTGGAGTTCCCTTTGCCTTAAGCTCGCAGTGGCACTCGCTATCAGCAGCATAGTGAGCAGCTGCTGTAAACCAGATGGCCCTTTGAGCTGCAGAGGGAAAAATCCTCATTAAAAAAGCTCATGGACCATTGGCCCAAACACCTAACTGCTTCTCTGAAGGTCTGCATTATCCCTGATATATTTTCACCAAGTGGACTATGCAGGTAAACCACTTGTGTGTTTGTTGTGGGAAGTAAATCTGATATACAGCAAGCGTATTACGTAGAATAAGACAAACTCATATCTGGATTGGGAAAGGCAAGAGGATGCAATTTTCTGTTTTATCATGTTATGAGCCAGACGGAAGTCAGTGGGGGTCTAACAATTTCATTGAACTAAAGTTTTCGGAGTTAGTAAACTTGTTTTAAAAAGAGTTTTATAGCGGGAAACTTACAGTATTTTACACTTGCGTGACAATTATTGTTGAATAGTGAAATATGTGACATTACGCCACCATTTAAAGTTAAGACCCAGTGTTGCTCACATTTGACTGTTTTCTGCAAACACGCCTTTATCTTTTTTGTGCTTTTTAAATAGTGAAAAACTGCTAACAAGAGGTGGCTCATAATCTTTTGCGCAGTTTAAAAAATAAATCCAAAACCCACCAACAATACTCCATTTACATGCCGTGACCTGCATATTAACCAAGTATTAGCGGCATTGTTATTGAAAGAGCTAACACAGAGGAACTATTTTTGGTAACATGGCGCCTTGATCACGGAGGTAACGTACCACTGCAACTAATGACATTCTGAGCCAGCATTGCCTCTGAGTTGGTAACTGTCAGAATAATTGTATCTAATTATCACAAAACTTTGTGTTGCCATGAGTTCCCGGCGAGAAGACAAAAGCTGTCTTTGATCCTACCAAGAAGAAGGCTTGTAAAACTCCACTGTGTAAGATGGGAAGCAACATGAAGGTGTTCTGTTTCTTTGATGTATTGTAATCCACAGAAAGATTTTGTCTTGACCCGAGAGCTACAAAGCGGAGAGGAAGCAGGACCTGACTCCCCTCCAGGGACCTTTCTTTGAACTGTTTTACGACCTTTTCTTTGAACTGTTTGTAATCAAAGGCGATGGCTGTTTACGACCCCCCTCCCTTAGAAACAGCTGTTGCCATGTAACCTGGGAAAGTCCAAATAAAAAAGGATGCGTACAATCTTTCGTCAGAGCGTGGTGACACTGTTCAAGGGTACAGGTGTACGTGTTTCTCCTCAATTGAGCCAAATTTAGTTCTGTCTCTGTTTAATTCCTTGCTTCTTGTCTTGTTTAATAGATGCCATCAGTGTTTAAACCTGACAGTAATAGTTTGTGTTAGCTTATAAAACATGCCTCTCACCCGTATAGTAGAGGGTTGGGGCCAAAAGACGAGAAGTTGGTCAACTGAAACGAAAAGTAAACATGACGATATCGCTATGAAGATGTGACAAGATGTTAGTTTTCTTCAAGCATTTTTTTTTTTAAAAGGATTGAAGGTTATTATGAATCATCCAAACAGGAAACACAAGTCTTGTGCGGTAACATACAAACATCCCAGTGAGAGCAGACATTGTACAGTGAGTGATTGTTTTATTATGTTTGTAGTTTGCATTTCTTGTCCAGCACTTCATTTTGGAAATGTGCCCATCATTTACAATCCTTATGTGAAACTTATGTTAATAATTTTTTATGCATCTTAAATCGTAAATAAATGCTAGCAAAAGTCAGTTAACAATGAAGGTAATGGGTTTCGCTCTATTCCGCTTATAAAGCGTCCATCCAAAAACCTCCCAACGTTTTTATTGTTGGCAGGGTTTTGATGTTTTTTGAGGGCTTTATGGGTGCAATAGATTACTCCCATTGGCTGCATTGTTAGCCAACTCGTACTTACCGTATATTACAAATTAAAATGCATACAAAAACAAAAAGGTGTTCTTGTCTTACAAAAGGATTGTGAATGATAGATTCCAAAAAAAGTGCAGTTCGGCTCTAAAGCGGAAAAAAAAATTAAAATGTGTTTACAGTAGTCTATGGGAAGTCAACATGAAATTTAGAGAATACATGAATAACTTGTTTTTATTGATTGAGGATGTTAAAATGTATATTCAAACATTGCCTTGCACCCTACTGTTAACCCAGGTTGTGTGATAGTGACAACCATAGACATACACATGGAGACGCCTCATTTAGAGATGTTGTCTACAACTTGTCAGTTAAGGCTGCCCTTAGAGGGCCGCTTGTAACTGAATAATATGTATTATAATATTACACAATCGCCTATGCGTTTTATTATTATATATCTTTTTATATACACTTTGAAAAAACTAGAATTTGTGATTTAAAAAAAAACAAAAAAACTGGCACCCCTTTTTCCAGAATTTTACTGTATAATGTACATTTTTTTTGTTTTTTTTACAACATCACTGTTTTTGGCACAATTCTAGCATTTTTTACTGAAAAATCTATAGTTTTATATGGTACAATGTGATGGATATTATAAGTATATATTAATACATTTTGTTCAGTTCAGTTGCAGTTTATTTCGAACATGCGTACGATACAATGTAATGCATCACACATTTCCAGTTGTTTCATTACAGCACGTCCGAAAAAGAGTAGGAAGAAGCTGATCTCATTTAATCCTACCCCTTTTCATACCATAGCAATTGTATCCCATGTTCTTGTTCTCTGTAACAGAACAGTGAATTTGTGAACACTTGTAGTTTGAACAGTCTCTTAAACTGAATCATATTGGTTCTTTGTTTGATTTGTTTAGTTAATCCATTCAATAATTTAATTCCACATACAGATATGCTAAAGGTTTTAAGTGTTGTACGAGCGTACACATGTTTTAAATTATATTTTCCTCTAAGATTATATTTCTCCTCCTTTGTTGAGAAGATTTGTTGTACATTCTTGCGTAGCAGGTTATAGTTTGCTTTGTAAATCATTTTAGCTGTTTGCAAATGCACCAAATGATTGAATTTCAATATTTGTGATTCAATAAATAAAGGGTTTGTATGTTCTTTATAGCCAACATTATGTATTATTCTAATTGATCTTTTTTATAACACAGTTAGTGAATGAAGCGCAGGATTATATGGTATCATATTCGTTGCATTATTAGATAATATTAAAAGGTAAAAAGATTTGCAATTGCATGCAAAAGCAAATTTTTTCTGTCAAAACGGAATTAATTAAAACATTTAGTAAAAACAGATGGAGTACTGTATTGAGGCACAGTATTTCGGGCTTTCACGGGCCACGTAAACGGATGGGGACGGTGTGGCAAAGTTGGTAGAGTGGCCATGCCAGCAATCGGAGGGTTGCTGGTTACTGGGGTTCAATCCCCACTTTCTACCATCCTAGTCACGTCCGTTGTGTCCTTGGGCAAGACACTTCACCCTTGCTCCTGATGGCTGCTGGTTAGCGCCTTGCATGGCAGCTCCCGCCACCAGTGTGTGAATGTGTGTGTGAATGGGTGAATGTGGAAATACTGTCAAAGCGCTTTGAGTACCTTGAAGGTAGAAAAGCGCTATACAAGTATAACCCATTTATCATTATTTATGTACCAGGCCAGATGTGAACCCAGGTCCTGGAGTTTGACACCAGATGTCTATGGAATATGAAAATACGAAAATACGACCAGCATGTCCGTCATTTCGACTATCATGATGAAACCAGTCGCGTCACAAGACATTGAAACAACCTTGAGAACTTGTTGAATTAGGCCCTGACGTTGAACAACTCAAACTTAACATGAGAACTGTCGTATGGCGGCATGTCGTGAAGTATTTGCCATTCCAAAGATGCAGAGGACCTCAGGCAGCGTGCAGGTAAGAACATGTCTTTATTTCAAGACCCAAGGCAATGTGACACAAACTGGTGCTAGCTTAGCGTAGCAGGAAGATAAACAACGTGAAAACATAGGTACCATGAAACAAACAAACCGTCGTCTGTAGCGTACAGTAAACAGCGGACAATGTGATTAGAGTGATTAGGGACAGAAACGGGTGAGGACACTAATCAACCAACAGAAAGCAGCTGCAGCTAATCAGTCACCTAGAAACAACAAAAAGAAACCAAGGGAGCAAAAGAGCATTGACAAACATAACTGGTCACTAAACTAAGGAGAAGAATACACAGACTCTAACATAGAATGACAAACAACATGCTTTTTGACCATCTTTAATCAACGTTGGGTTTTGATGTTGATTTGACTATTGAATTGGGGTAATATCCGAACCAATATTCCACAACACAAATACAAAGTTGAAACAACATGCTTTTTGACAAGGTTTTTTTAATGTCAAGTTGTGACAATTTGACCGTTGAAGATTGGTCATTTCCCAACCAACAACGTGGATCCAACGTTAGATGTCAACATTGTCTCAATTTACAAATACAACTATTTTGCAACTTGTGTTTCATAGTATGTTTTAAAGCAGTGGTTCTCAACCTTTTTTCAGTGATGTACCCCCTGTGAACATTTTTTTAATTCAAGTACCCCCTAATCAGAGCAAAGCATTTTTGGTTGAAAAAAAAAGAGATAAAAAAGTAAAATACAGCACTATGTCATCAGTTTCTGAGTTATTAAATTGTATAACAGTGCAAAATATTGCTCATTTGTTGTGGTCTTTCTTGAACTATTTGGAAAAAAAGATATAAAAATAACTAAAAACTTGTTGAAAAATAAACAAGTGATTCAATCATAAATAAAGATTTTTACACATAGAAGTAATCATCAACTTAAAATGCCCTCTTTGGGGATTGTAATAGAGATCCATCTGGATTCATGAACTTAATTCTAAACATTTCTTCACAAAAAAAGAAATCTTTAACATCAATATTTATGGAAGATGTCCACAACAAATCTAGCTGTCAACACTTAATATTGCATTGTTGCATTTCTTTTCACAGTTCTTTTTGACAGACATTTTAAAAAAATCTCACGTACCCCTTGGCATACCTTCAAGTACCCCCAGGGGTACACGTACCCCCATTTAAGAACCACTGTTTTAAAGGACATAATCAACGTCTTGTGCCTGCTGGGGTGTTATAAAAGGTCATGCATATTGGATTAAAGTTACATTAAATTACGCAATGATACTTTGTTAAGTCTTAACAATTTGCAGCTTATAGTTTGCAAAACTAATTTCCAGTCGTCTGATCACATATCCAACATGTTCTATTAGTTTAGCAGACATTACAGCCTAAATAGATTGAGATTTTAGTGACCTTGGCATAACATTGGGCAATTGTCTTTGTTTTCCTCGGGGTGTTCGGCACGCACGTGACTCATCCGGAGCTTCTTGATATTCAGCAGCATGTTGAGTGAAGTGACAACGCATACCAATGAGTGCGATTAAGTTTCCATGTTTTTCGGTGATCAGACTTGAATGCCTAAAGAAAGTCACGCATCCTCATTGAGATGATGATAAAGACCTGATCAAATAAGTAACTTTTTATCATCACTCAAAATATAACGCAGTATATTTATCTGTACAGTAATCTATTTATTTATATTTCTGCACCTTATTGCTATTTTATCCTGCACTACAACAACGAGCTAATGCAGCGAAATGTTGTTCATATCTGTACTGTAAAGTTAAAATTTGAAAGACAATAAAAAGGAAGTCTAAGTCTCAGTCTAAAAGAGGACATCTCGTCTTGCAGTTTAAAATTAAGGTTGTTGTGTTTTTGGAGACATATTGAAATGCAGTTAAATATGGAAGACTAAGTGGGACAAAAAAACAAAAACAAATCTTTGATTAAATGTGTCATAATTAAATATTATTAGTATTAAATACATAAACGTCTTACTAGTCGAGGTTTCTGTGGTTTATCCGTTATACAGTGCTCAATAAAAAAAATCCCCGGAAGAGCAGAGAAACCTGCGATACAGGCTTGTAGGGATAAAATAACCTGTGTTTTTTCCTGCCCTAACGTAAAAGTCTTACTAAAGTGTCATTAATGTATTTAATTATTTAATCATTTTATTCTGATGTACAATTATTTAATCATTTAATTATTTCTTAATTATTTCATGATTTAATTATTTCAGAAACGTTTGTAGCAGCACTTCATGAATTAATTGTATCTGTCAGCCGTCAAAGTCAGTGGGCGGATCCTAACACCTGATTGGTTACCCAGCACTTCCAGAGAAGAGGAGGGGGTCGGCCTACTGGTTGATAACTTGGTCTTAAAGTGCGGGAATAACTCCGACAACTTATTGCTTCCACATGCTCCACAAGGTCAAAAAGATTGACCACTAACTCCCAAAAAAGTATGAGTATATCCTCCTTAGCTGCCATTTTTTAAATAGCTTTCAATGTGGCAGGCTTCAGACCAAAGCAATCATTGGATAGATTCCTTTTGTCCCCGCCCACCGACTTTGATAAGTGAGTTTGACAGGGGAAATTCATGAATCATTAAATGATAAAGTACCTAAATTGTAAGTTATTTAATTGAATAATTAAATATTGAAATATTCGATTAAATACCGTATTTTTCGGATCATAGGGCGCACCGGATTATAAGGCGCACTGCCGATGAGCGGGTCTATTCAGGTCTATTTTCATACAAAAGGCAATCCGGATTATAAAGCGCATTAAAGGGGTCATGTTATGATTTTTTTCTAAATTTAAAACACTATCTTGTGTTCAACATAACATGTAATGGTGGTTACATAGATTATGTTTTACAGACCATTTTCAAGTAGCTTTTATGAGCGTGTCTTCAGGATGCAGCGTTTTGTGGGCGGTCTCACCTTCGACAGCGTCTTCTCCCCGTCATCTTTGTTGTAGCGGTGTAGCGTGCAAGGACGGGAGTGGAAGAAGTGTCAACAGATGGAGCTAACTGTTTTAATGACGTTCAGACTTTACTTAAATCAATAACGGAGCAGCATCTTCTCATCCGTGGCACAATAATGCACAAATAATAAACGTGTACTGTGAAAAAACGTCCGACCAGAATCCTCTAATAACTAAAGTTCCGTGGGTGAATTATGTAAACCCTCTACAGTTTTTAGCGCTTTGATAGCTAGTCTACTGACAGATATACGCTACTTTATATTAGAAATGGCAACAGCGGAAGATGAATGCCAGATAACAAGAAGGTAGAGAAAAAGAAGAAGCTTATCGACTAGACTACGATGTCAGCACGGACTACAAAGGCGGATGCACGCACATTTTCAGTTCTTATGCAGATCCCAAATACAGATCAGCAGGTACCAGAAGGTAAGAAAAGTTGGTTTTGCATGATATTGCAAAACAAAAAGCCAGCTATTGTCTGCTAATAGGTGCCATTTTGCAGTCTTTATACACACACAATAATAATACTGGTATGTTTAATGCGCTGACTATCCATCAAGCGGTGCGACTTCATAGTTTACCGAAGTCATACTAAAACATTTTGAGAGATTTTTGAGCACCGTGTGTAATGTTCTATATTCTCAATGGAACATTTAAAGTTTTGGTGTCGTTTACTGGGGTATCTCTTATGTGTGACTGCCATCTACTGGTCAAACTTATTACACCATGTACCAAAAAAAATAGAATTATACCCTACATTAGGCGCACCGGGTTTTAAGGCGCACTGTCGATTTTTTAGTAAATGAAAAGGATTTTAAATGCGCCTTATAGTCCGAAAAATATGGTAATTCAATAAGTAAAAGGTACTTTCACATTAAATAATTAATAAGGCCAAAACATTGATGTATTTAATTCCACGTATAATCACATATAATTATTGAAAGATTTACATAGTTACATACATCAACATGTATTCAGTCTCTGAGTTCCCAGTCTACTTTTGGTATACAGTAGTAACTGAGTCCAAGGTTTCCTCTACGTTTTTCTGCTCAATACTCAAACTTAAAATTAGTTTGTTGCCTGTGACCCGTAACTTACCATCATATAAAACTGGGAAAAAATCAAATAAAGTATTCGGTTTTGGAAAAAAATGCAGCTATTAAAACTTTTTATTTAAGGTTATTTTGGGGGGATTTGTTTTATAGTGTTTGTGTTAGGAAACGGTGAGGTGGATCCCAAGGATGCAGAGACGAATTTGTGTTTACAATTGTTCTTCCTTTTATTTGGCGGAAGCACAAGGTAGCAAACAAAGGCGATGGTGGAAAACACAAAACACACCATGTAAAAAAAACTACTAAGAGGAAAATAAACACACAAAACTAAAAGCGCTAGACAAGGCTAGGAAAAATATACTTCATGAAAGAAGTAAATAGACTTGGTCCAAAATAAAACGCTAGACAAGGCTAGGAATAATACGGGCCAACCTGAGAAGAAAAGTACGCGATGAACTAGTGAGTTCTCGTGGCACGACCAACAGGTTTGCAAGCAATGGCAAAGTTCCGGCGCTCACCGGTTGTCAGCAGCCTGGTTAAATAAGCTGTTACTAATTACTGTCAGGTGTGTGCTGCTGCCTTGCGTCAGCTGCACTCCATACTGTGAACGAGAGAGAGAGTGAACATGGAGTGCAGACAACAGAAATGAGCAAGGACATTTACAGATTACCACAGTACCCCCCCCTCAACGGACGCCTCCTGGCGGCTTACCTGGCTTGTCTGGGAATCGAACGTAAAATTCCTTGATCAAGTCCTTGTCAATTATAAGCGATCTAGAAATCCATGACCGTTCCTCCGGGCCGTACCCCTCCCAGTCCACCAGGTATTGGAAACCCCTGCCCCTTCTTCTCACATCCAAGATGGTGTTTACTGTATATGCTGGGTGACCCTCAACCATCCTGGGTGGAGGAGGCGGTACCTCAGGAGGACTGAGCGGGCTGGATGAGACAGGCTTGATGCGGGACACGTGAAAAACAGGATGGCACTTGAGAGATCTAGGGAGATGGAGCTTGACTGCAACACGATTGATGATCTTGGCAATGGGGAATGGTCCAATGAACCTGGGAGCCAGTTTCCTAGATTCGGTGGCCAATGGTAGGTCCCGAGACGATAACCAGACCTTCTGTCCCAACCGGTAGTGTGGGGCTGGTGTGCGATGGCGGTTGGCTAAGAGTTGATTCCTGGCCGATGTTCTTCTTAACGCCGCCCTGGTGTTGCGCCAAGCCTGGTGAGCCCGATGCAGGTGTGCAGTAACTGATGGAACGTCGGCACTGGGTTGGGTAGAAGGAAAAACTGGTGGTTGGAACCCATAGGCGACGTGAAATGGAGACAGGCCGGTGGCGGAGCTAATGAGGGAATTGTGAGCGTATTCGATCCATGGGAGATTCTCAGACCAGGTCGAAGGTTGCTGATGACAAGTGCACCGGATGGCTGCCTCCAAGTCTTGGTTGGTCCGCTCGGTCTGTCCATTGCTCTGAGGGTGGTAGCCGGAGGACAGGCTAGGGGAGGCCCCCAGAGATTTGCAGAATGCCCTCCAGACGGCCGAGGAAAACTGTGGTCCTCTGTCGGATACCACATCAGTGGGGATGCCGTGCAGCCGGAAAGCGTGGAGCACTAATAATTGGGCAGTTTCAAGAGCTGACGGCAGCTTGGAGAGGGCCACGAAGTGGGCCATCTTCGAGAACCGGTCCACAATGGTCAAGACGGTGTCATTACCCTCGGAGGGGGGCAGTCCTGTGACAAAGTCCACAGCTATGTGTGACCACGGGCGGGAGGGGATGGGTAATGGGTGTAACAGTCCTGCTGGAGCCTGGTGGGATGCCTTGTTCCGGGCGCAGATCCGACATGCTGCCACAAACGCCTTCGTATCTGCCAGAATGGATGGCCACCAAAAACGCTGGGAGAGGACAAAACTGGTGCGACGAATACCTGGATGGCAAGCGATCTTTGACCCATGTGCCCAATCCAGAACGCTGGAACGGAGCCGAGGAACCACAAACAACCGACCTGGTGGGCAGCCCCGAGGAGATGTGTCCGACTTCAGGGCCTCCAGGACTTGCCGCTCGATGTCCCACTGGAGTCCCCCAATGACGTGGGTATGGGGAACAATTGGTTCATGTGAAGAATTCTCAAAGGACGAAGAGTAGACACGGGACAGGGCATCGGGCTTCCCATTCTGAGAACCAGGTCGGAACGTGATGATAAAGTTAAAACGGGTCAGAAATAGTTGCCACCTGGCCTGGCGGGGGTTCAGTCTCTGTGCGGTCCTTAAGTAGGACAGGTTCTTGTGGTCTGTGTAGATGATGAATGGTTGCTCCGCCCCTTCCAGCCAATGTCTCCACTCCTGAAGGGCCAAAATGACCGCCAGAAGCTCCCTGTTGCCAATGTCATAATTTCTCTCAGCAGGGGATAGGCGACGAGAGAAGAAAGCACAGGGGTGCAACTTCTGGTCGGTGGTGGATTGCTGGGAGAGTACGGCCCCTACACCTGAATCAGAAGCGTCCACCTCAACAAAAAATTGGAGAGAACGGTCAGGGTAACACAGAACAGGAGCCGAAGTAAACAATCTTTTCAGCCTCAAGAACGCGGAATTGGCTTCGGGTGTCCATTCAAACGGAACCTTAGTAGAGGTTAGCCTCGTAAGTGGCTCAGCGACGCGACTAAAATTACGAATAAATCGCCTATAAAAATTAGAGAAGCCCAAGAATCTCTGAAGGTGCTTCTTGGAAACCGGAGTGGGCCAATCTACTACTGCTTTTACCTTAGCGGGATCCGGTCTGAGTCTACCCTCCTCAATGATAAAACCTAAGAATGGAATGGAGGATGAGTGAAACTCGCATTTTTCCGCCTTGACGAACAGTTTGTTCTCGAGCAATCGTTGAAGGACTAACCGAACCTGCTGCACATGTTCGTCAAATGTTGATGAATAAATTAATATATCGTCCAAGTAAACAAAGAGAAAACGACCTGTCATGTCCCGAAAAATGTCATTAATGAAGGCCTGAAAAACGCCAGGTGCATTAGTAAGTCCAAAAGGCATGACAAGATACTCAAAATGTCCGAGAGGAGTGTTGAATGCGGTCTTCCATTCATCCCCCTCTCGGATGCGAACTAGATGGTAAGCGTTACGTAGATCGAGTTTAGTAAAAAACCTAGCTGATTGTAATGGAGTAAAAGCAGAATCAAGGAGTGGTAGAGGATACTTATTCTTGATAGTAATCTGATTAAGAGTGCGGTAGTCTATACAAGGCCGTAGGGACTTGTCCTTCTTTTCGACAAAAAAAAATCCAGCGGCTACAGGTGCGGTCGAAGGGCGAATGAGGCCGGCAGCTATAGATGTGTTTATGTATTCTTCTAGTGCTTTGAGTTCGGTGTTAGACACCTTGTACATACGGGTCGATGGTAACGCCGCCCCGGCTAGCAAATCAATGCCACAATCGTAGGGTCGGTGGGGGGGAAGTGAGAGTGCTCTATCCTTGCTAAACACCGCCCTTAAGTCATGGTAGTGCTTGGGCACGTTTGTCAAGTCTATGTTCTCTATAACAGCGGTAGGTGGCGGTGTATGAGATCCTGCTGCGGAACGAAGACAATGTGTGTGGCAGGTTACACTCCAATTAATAATGGCCGAACGAGGCCAGTCTATGTGCGGGTTATGCTTATGTAACCAGGTTAACCCTAGAATGACGGGCGCGGACCGTGATGGCACAACAAGAAAAATTATTTTCTCACAATGATTACCAGACAAGCGCAGGTTGAGTGGGAGTGTCTGGTGGGTTATGCTGGCTAATAGGCGCCCATCAAGAGAATACACCCTCTTGGGCACATACAGTTTGACAACAGGAATCTTATGGAGTCTCATGAACTCAAAATCCAAAAAGTTATCATCTGCTCCTGAGTCAATGAGAGCGCAAATGTCTATTTGTTGGTTAGACCAAGAAAGAGTACCTTTTAGCTGCATTCTGCCTGCGGCCAACGAAGGAGAACGGCGACCTCTGGTGGACGTGTCCTCTGGCGAGTGAGGGCGCACTCGTGGCCGTGCGGCGGGGCGCGGCAGTTCTTTGCAGCGGGAGATGAGATGATCAGCGGCCCCACAGTATAGGCAGAGTTGGAGGTGAACGCGACGTTCCCTCTCGGCGGCGGTGAGTCGGTGGCCTCCCAGTTGCATCGGCTCATCTATCTGCCATGAAGGGGAGGTGTCTTCGAGTTGCTCCGTCTTGCAGATGGCAGGTCTAGCTGGCGCTGATTGGCTGCTAGGTGGGGCTTGTCTCCCTCGTCGGTCCCTCCTCTCCTCCAATAGGCGGAAGTCGATTTGCACCGCCAGCTCGATGAGATCATCCAGATTCGTCGGGAGTGACAGCGGGATCATCATGTGACGAATCTCGTCCGCGAGACCCAGGAAGAAAGCGTCCAACAGCGCTGAGGGACCCCAGTCACAATCGGCCGCCATGGTGCGGAACTCGATCGCGTAATCCGCGACCCGTCGTGAACCCTGTTGCAGCCGGAAAAGGGATCTCGCTGCCTCTCTACCTGGGAGTCGTCGTTGAAAGATTTGCTTCAAGGATTTGGAAAAGTTCGCGTATGTGGAGCTGGAGGTGGTCTGGCGGTTCCATTCGGCAGTCGCCCAGGTGCCAGCACGGCCAGACAGGTGAGAGATGACAAACGCTACCTTAGCCCGCTCAGAGGTGAATGCGGAAGCGTTTAGCTCGAAATGAAGTTCACACTGCGTCAAGAACTGTCTTACGTCTTCCCTTTCCCCGGAAAAACGTTCGGGTCGGGATAGCCGTATGTTGCCGGTACTTGCGGGTTGTGTAGGTTGGGTGGATGCCTGGTCAGGCACAGTGGTCGAGGTGGGTATGACGGTGGCTAGCAGCGTGTTGACTCGCTCCAACATGGCGTCTTGACGCTCCGACATCCCCTGTAGACCTCGGCTCAGGTGGTCGAGCTGGTCCCCCTGCTGGTTGATCCGTTGAGCATGGCCTTGAAATGCTCTTTTCCAGGAGTCTGTCTCTGCGGGTTCCATGGTATGGCCGGAACTTTCTGTTAGGAAACGGTGAGGTGGATCCCAAGGATGCAGAGACGAATTTGTGTTTACAATTGTTCTTCCTTTTATTTGGCGGAAGCACAAGGTAGCAAACAAAGGCGATGGTGGAAAACACAAAACACACCATGTAAAAAAAACTACTAAGAGGAAAATAAACACACAAAACTAAAAGCGCTAGACAAGGCTAGGAAAAATATACTTCATGAAAGAAGTAAATAGACTTGGTCCAAAATAAAACGCTAGACAAGGCTAGGAATAATACGGGCCAACCTGAGAAGAAAAGTACGCGATGAACTAGTGAGTTCTCGTGGCACGACCAACAGGTTTGCAAGCAATGGCAAAGTTCCGGCGCTCACCGGTTGTCAGCAGCCTGGTTAAATAAGCTGTTACTAATTACTGTCAGGTGTGTGCTGCTGCCTTGCGTCAGCTGCACTCCATACTGTGAACGAGAGAGAGAGTGAACATGGAGTGCAGACAACAGAAATGAGCAAGGACATTTACAGATTACCACAGTTTGTCTGTTACAATAATCCAACGATAAACATTCTGGGCCTCTCATAACTTTGCCAGGGGTTACATTTACAAAACCAGCAGGGGATCATTTGGTTTTTGGTATTAATCCATTCCAAAGGATCTGTTGGCATTACATATGAACATATATTGTACATAAACTAATGAATTTGATACACCAAACATGACTAAAAAAGACATTTATCAAGGAATTGTGTCTGTATGATAAATTAAACAACTTATCTTCCAGCATTTAGATATAACAATTAGCAACCTAATACAATTCAGCTAATTTTGGGTCCTGACCCTAAAAAGTTTGGCAACCTGCACTCGAGGACGTCCCTTCAACCAAACCACTATGGGATAACAGTAAATGTGTCAGGTAGTGCAGGTGGTGACGAACCCCAAAATGCAGAAATGGCAGGATGGAGGAAAACATGACTTTAATGTCCAAAGGAATCAGGAACCAGGATAATAGGAGCACAGGAGACAGCAAACAGGAACCAGGCAAACTCGAGACAGGAAACAGCTAACATCTAACAATCCTCAAGCACTGACTTGAGGACGAGGCAGGCATAAATAGGAGGCGGCTGATTGACACCAGGTGTGGCCTGGCTGCCAATCAGCCGCAGGTGAGGGGACACAGTGCTCAGACAAAGATGTGTGAAGCGGTCCTGAAAAAACACCAACACAACAGGAAAAGTCACCAAAATAAAAGTACAGGACAGGAACTAACCCAAAACACCGTAGAACATCAACAAAAGGACAAAATGTGGACTATTGCTGGTGATTGCTAATACTGATTAGCCATTTTGACGACCGAGAGTATTAATAATGTTCATGAATTGAATTGACAAGCGGTAGAAAATGGATGAATGAACAATGAACAATGACTTGGATAAGTATATTTTTCGTCATGATTCCACATGCCTAGTTCTATTTTCCTTTGTTTCCACCATTATTTTCCATTTGAGACTCTTATTTTGTCATTTATAATTCCTGTTTGCCACCTTATGTGTCACCTTCCTCACCTGTCAGTGATTGGCAATAAAGACACACCTGTTTCTGGTTACCAATCAGGATGGCCGTCTTCTAGATGATAATTGCTTGACTTTTTTGCAACAATGTTGTTTTGCTTTATTTTTTGTAATTAAAACTGGCATAGCTTACCCTATGCTTCACCTTTTTCTGTTTTTGTTATTAAATACATTTTTACTTTTTTAGGGTCTCCCTATGTCTAGCATTAAAAGATTACAGTTGGTACAAAATGCGGCTGCTAGACTTTTGACAAGAACAAGAAAGTTTGATCATATTACGCCTATACTGGCTCACCTGCACTGGCTTCCTGTGCACTTAAGATGTGATTTTAAGGTTTTACTACTTACGTATAAAATACTACACGGTCTAGCTCCAGCCTATCTTGCCGATTGTATTGTACCATATGTCCCGGCAAGAAATCTGCGTTCAAAGAACTCCGGCGTATTAGTGATTCCCAGAGCCCAAAAAAAGTCTGCGGGCTATAGAGCGTTTTCTATTCGGGCTCCTGTACTATGGAATGCCCTCCCGGTAACAGTTAGACATGCTACCTCAGTAGAAGCATTTAAGTCCCATCTTAAAACGCATTTGTATACTTTAGCCTTTAAATAGACCCCCTTTTTAGACTAGTTGATCTGCCGTTTCTTTTCTTTTCTCCTCTTCCCCCCTCTCTCTTGTGGAGGAGGGGGGGACACAGGTCCGGTGGCCATGGCTGAAGTGCGGCTGTCCAGAGTCGGGACCCGGGGTGGACCGCTCGCCTGTGCATCGGTTGGGGACATCTCTGCGCTGCTGACCGGGATGGTTTCCTGCTGGCTCCACTATGGACTGGACTCTCACTATTATGTTAGATCCACTATGGACTGGACTTTCACAATACTATGTCAGACCCACTCGACATCCATTGCTTTCGGTCTCCCCTAGAGGGCGGTGGTGGGTTACCCACATATGCGGTCCTCTCCAAGGTTTCTCATAGTCATTCACATCGACGTCCCACTGGGGTGAGTTTTCCTTGCCCTTATGTGGGCTTTGGACCAAGGATGTTGTTGTGGCTTGTGCAGCCCTTTGAGACACTTGTGATTTAGGGCTATATAAATAAACATTGATTGATTGATTGATTGATACTTGCGCTATGCCTGCTGTCTCTGTATCCACAGGTTCTAGACCACCATTACCGTGAGATGTTCCAAGCTCTGTGTCATGTCTGTGTTCATGTTTTTGTTTGGCCATGTGCTGTTTTGTTTTTTGGACACTTCCTTAGTTCCTGGTTTCACTTCCTGGTTTTGTTTGTCACCATAGCAACCATTAGTTTCACCTGTTCCACGTTTGGACTCACACACACCTGTCTCACGTTTTCACAGTCATGTCATGCACCTGTTCACAGTTAGTCACGCACCTGTTTTCACTTTTCATGTCACTATATAGGCTTTTCTGTTTCTGTTGTTCGTCCTGGCGACATCACCCATTCATGCCATGTCCACAGTTCCTTGTCACGTTAGTTCTTGTTTCATCTCTTGTCACGTAAGTTTTTGTTTGTTTAATGTTCATAGTTCTCCGCCATTGTGCGCGCCTTTTGTTTTCCTAGTCAAGTTTTTTACCTCCGCTGTGAGCGCCTTTTGTTTGTACCTTTTGTTTGAGTTTATAGTAATAATTAAACTATGTCTTTACCTGCACGCCACGTCCGTTCCATTTCTTTTGCACCACGGGAGAGCAAACCACGCCAAAGACCAAGTCTTGACAGATGTCGCCAGCACGAGAGCTCTCCCGCAAAAGAATGGGACAATTTTGACGACGTAACGTGGGAGGTCCTGCGCGCCATGGAAGCCGAGACACTCCGCCATTCCCCCATGGAGCGCAGGGATCTCATGTGGGGTCCGACCGGCAAACTGGTGCCGATCAGCTCCCTTTGGTCCGAGGATGGCGCTGCGTCACCGCAGTCCCGGAAGCGCCGCTCCCAACGAAGGACGTCAGGGAGGGCTTCCACAAGCATTGGAAAGGACGCATCGTTCCCGCAAGCTCCTCCACCTCCGGGCGGAAACGAGCTGCAGCCAGCCCGGCTTCCCCAGGACGACGTCACGCCGCTGCCAGTGGGTGACGTCATGGATTTTTTTCCCCTGAACTCTTTTTCTTGTCAGCCACATCCAACCAAAGACTCTAAATCCATGATTAAATATTACCAAGACATGTTTTTAGAAATCAGATCCTGTCAATCACAGTCACCCAATTTTCATGCCCCGCCCCCCAGGACTCATGCCACGCCCAAGTCAGAAATTTTTTTTTCACCCACAAAAGCCCAGGTGGGGGGGAACGAAAGACCTTTTGGACAATTTAGAGGGGAGGATTCTGCCCTCCTCCTGAACCCCCTCCGCCCACCCCAAAAGACGGTTCCAGACCGCGGGGAGCGCGTCTGGGATCCGCTCCTTGAGGGGGGGGCTAGGGCTGGGAATTGTTCAGGTGGGGTGGGTCAGCATCGTCACGCCAAGCCACAGCCTCCAGCACGACCACCACCACCTGTCTTTCGACCTGCCAAGCCACAGCCACCAGCACGACCCCCACCACCAGTCTTTCGACCTGCCAAGCCACAGCCACCAGCACGACCCCCACCACCAGTCTTTCGTCCGGCCAAGCCACAGCCACCAGCACGACCCCCACCACCAGTCTTTCGACCTGCCAAGCCACAGCCACCAGCACGACCCCCACCACCAGTCTTTCGTCACGCCAAGCCACAGCCACCAGCACGACCACCACCACCAGTTTTTCGACCATGCCAAGATCCACCTGCTCCACGCCCAGCTCCACGCCAAGCGCCACCAGTACCTGCTCCACGCCAAGCGCCACCAGTACCTGCTCCACGCCAAGCGCCACCAGTACCTGCTCCACGCCAAGCGCCGCCAGTACCTGCTCCACGCCAAGCGCCGCCAGTACCTGCTCCACGCCAAGCGCCGCCAGTACCTGCTCCACGCCAAGCGCCGCCAGTACCTGCTCCACGCCCAGTCGCAGCTTCACGACGCCAAGTGCCGCCAGTGGCTGCCCCACGCCGCCAAGTGCCGCCAGTGGCTGCCCCACGCCGCCAAGTGCCGCCAGTGGCTTCCCCACGCCGCCAAGTGCCGCCCGTGGCTTCCCCACGCCGCCAAGTGCCGCCCGTGGCTTCCCCACGCCGCCAAGTGCCGCCCGTGGCTTCCCCACGCCGCCAAGTGCCGCCCGTGGCTTCCCCACGCCGCCAAGTGCCGCCCGTGGCTGCCCCACGCCGCCAAGTGCCGCCCGTGGCTTCCCCACGCCGCCAAGTGCCGCCCGTGGCTGCCCCACGCCAAGACCAAAGCCAAGACCAAGACCCGCCAAGTGACCAAGACCCGCCAAGTGACCAAGACCAAGACCCGCCAAGTGACCAAGACCCGCCAAGTGACCAAGACCAAGACCCGCCAAGTGACCAAGACCAAGACCCGCCAAGTGACCAAGACCAAGACCCGCCAAGTGACCCAAACCAAGACCAAGTCCAAGCACCGCCACACCAAGACCAAGTCCAAACACGCCAAGTCCAAGACCAAGTCCAAGACCAAGACCCAGACCCTCGCCAAGACCAAGACAAAGACCCACGCCAAGACCAAGACCCTCGTCAAGACCCGCCACGCCAAGCTTCGCCGCCTGACGCACCACGCCAAGCTTCGCCGCCTGCCACGACAACGCGCCCACCTCCTCGTCGGCCAAGGATGTGGCCATTCCATGGGCGTCCGCCACGCCAGGTGCGCCGACCTCCTCGTCTGCCACGAATGTGGCCATTCCCAGGTCGCCCACCTCGTCAGGTTCAGCGGCGGTCTACCCGCCGTCGCCACCTGACTCTGCCCCGGTGGATTCGGGGACACCTGGTCTGGCGACCCACCGCCATGTCCCCCTCCCCCCCTCCCATGACTCTTGATCCTGTTTTTTGTTTTTGGACATCTGGGATCTGTCCGTAAGGGGGGGGGTTCTGTCATGTCTGTGTTCATGTTTTTGTTTGGCCATGTGCTGTTTTGTTTTTTGGACACTTCCTTAGTTCCTGGTTTCACTTCCTGGTTTTGTTTGTCACCATAGCAACCATTAGTTTCACCTGTTCCACGTTTGGACTCACACACACCTGTCTCACGTTTTCACAGTCATGTCATGCACCTGTTCACAGTTAGTCACGCACCTGTTTTCACTTTTCATGTCACTATATAGGCTTTTCTGTTTCTGTTGTTCGTCCTGGCGACATCACCCATTCATGCCATGTCCACAGTTCCTTGTCACGTTAGTTCTTGTTTCATCTCTTGTCACGTAAGTTTTTGTTTGTTTAATGTTCATAGTTCTCCGCCATTGTGCGCGCCTTTTGTTTTCCTAGTCAAGTTTTTTACCTCCGCTGTGAGCGCCTTTTGTTTGTACCTTTTGTTTGAGTTTATAGTAATAATTAAACTATGTCTTTACCTGCACGCCACGTCCGTTCCATTTCTTTTGCACCACGGGAGAGCAAACCACGCCAAAGACCTAGTCTTGACACTCTGCTACACTGAAACGTAACATTTTGCATTATGCTTTAATAATAACGCAACAATATATTATTTGTTAGTTATTGTACAAAACAAACCGCTGAAAATAAAAGGATAAATAAGCTAAACATGAATAAAATGATGCGATAAAAATAATAACTTTTTCAAATATAATTGCTGTGTGTGTTTCTGATCCATGGCAGGAGTTTTAAAGTGTGACATAGTGAGCCTCCCCCAGAAAATATATCACGGTTGCAACCTCTTCTCTGTAAAAAATTATTTTCTGGAGCTTATTTTGTTGTTTTCTGTATATTCCCCCCCCCCCCCCCCCCCCCCCTCTGTTTTCCTCATGCTGGCCTCGTCTCTTGATGATGTAAGTCAATCAGTCATTGGTACAATAGTTATTTTGTTGAACAGTCAAAGCTCGAGTCCATTGGAAGATTTAACAAAATGTATTAAACTGGTCACAGGTAGAAGTTCCTGCTCAATATTGCAGAAAACGCCTGTAAGTCAGTCAATATCACGAATGATCAATATCCCAGAAAAGCCTTTGCGAGAAAAAGCCTCGGTGGAGAAGTCGCCATCCCCTTTATACGATAAGGGCAAACAAGTCCAATGAATTCAAAGTTGGGCCCATTTTTCAAAGTTTGTTTTTGGGGTTGCTCCATTATTGTCTTTGGCGCCTTAAATCCTGTATGTTGTTCCTTCTATGGGACATTGGTGAACATTGTTATTGCAGTAATCACCAACATGAACAAGACTAGATAAAAATCAAAAGAGCAGCTTGCAAGCGTCCTTGAGGTAGCAAGGGGAGGATAGAACACAAGCCTAAGACATCAAGGTGGCCTCTCTTTAAATGAAAATATGAGCTACATCATGTGTGTGTTCTTACCTTAGTCTAAGGAATTTCTCTAGTACCGATTATAAGGCACATTAAAGTAGTCATATTGTTTTTGTTTTTTTTCTAAATGGAAAACACTTCCTTGTGGTCTGCATAACATGTAATGGTGGTTCTTGGGTCAAAATGTTGCATAGATTATGTTTTGCAGATCATCTTCAAGCCGCTTTCTGACAGTCGCTTCCGGATGCGCGGTTTTGTGGGCGGTCTTATTTACGGGGCTCACCTTCGGCAGCGTCTTCTCCCCATCATCTTTGTTGTAGCGGTGTAGCGTGCAAGGACGGGAGTGGAAGAAGTATCAAAAGATGGAGCTAATTGTTTTAATGACATTCAGACTTTACTTAAATCAATAATGGAGCAGCATCTCCTCATCTGGAAACAACCACACCGGAAATGTGTCCCGTGAAAAACCGTCTGACCGGAACTCACTGACCATTTACCTGTTTTTACTTTATATGACTGTCATCTCAAGAAAACCAAAGACACTAAGGCAAAAATCTCTAAACGAATAACAACTGAGGAAACAATCTGTGCCCTAAACAATAGTTTGGCAGTTCAGGATTGGACTTCAGTATACAGAGAACCTAATGTGGACAGTGCTTATTGTAATTTTTTAGACATCTTTACTTCCCTGCATAATAAACATTGCCCCGTAAAAGAATATTTTATAAAAGGAAAAAATAAAAATAGCCCTTGGATCACAAAAGAGATAATTAATGCCTGTAAAAAAAAACAATCTCTACAAACTTTTCATCAAAATAAAAACAAAAGAAGTCGAATAACGATACAAGAAGTATAAAAATAAATTAACTGATATTATAAGAACAAGCAAACGGTTATATTATCAAAAAAAACTATATGAAAACAAAAATAATATAAAAGGAACTTGGGATGTTTTGAATAGTCTAATCAAACAAGGATATTCCAAGTTGACATATCCTGATTACTTTATTGATGAAAACGGTGAAGATTATAATATGACTAATGTAGTAAACAAGTTCAATAGTTTTTTTGTAAATGTTGGTCTTAAATTGGCTGTTGATATCCCAGACAATGGAGTTACAAAATCAACTATTGAACAGAATTCTTCGTCATTCTTCCTCTCAGCTACAAATGAGCAGGAAGTGACAAACATTGTGCGGAAGTGTAAAAGTAAGTACTCCACTGACTGCCATGATATCAACATGATATTGGTTCAAAAGATTATCCTGAATATTGTAAAACCATTAACTTATAAATGTAATTTATCATTCCAGACTGGCTGCTTTCCAAGTCAAATGAAAATCGCTAAAGTAACTCCTCTCTTCAAAAGTGACAGCAAACACGCTTTCACCAATTACAGACCAATCTCTCTTTTGCCTCAGTTCTCAAAAATCTTAGAGAAACTATTTAACTCTCGACTTGAATCCTTTCTTGAGAAGCATCATATAATCAATGACGGTCAGTATGGCTTTAGGTCCAAAAGAACAACTTCAATGGCAAAAACTGAAGCTATTGAGGAAATTACTAATGCACTGGAGCATAAAAGATATGCAGTTGGTATTTTTATTGACCTAAAGAAAGCCTTTGATACCATTAATCATTCAATTCTACTAGATAAAATGGGAAGATATGGAATTAGGGGGCTGGCTGGTGACTGGTTAAAAAGTTATTTAACAGGGAGGGTACGGTTTGTTAAAATGGGTCAATTTTTATCTGATACTCTTGGCATTGCTTGTGGTGTCTCCCAAGGGTCCGTGGTGGGGCCAAAACTGTTTAATGTATCTATTAATGATATGTTTAATACATCCAAAATACTGCAATTTATACTTTTTGCAGACGACACAAATTTATGCTACAGTAGTGATGACTATAATGAGCTCATAAATACAGTAAACACAGAACTAAACATAGTAAAAAAATGGATGGACACAAATAAATTATCTTTGAATATAAATAAAACTAAGATAGTAATGTTTGGAAATCGCAACATAACGTCTGAACAGAAAAAAAGGATTGATGGTACCCAAATTGAAATCGTAAATGAGAATACATTTTTGGGAGTAATAGTTGATAGTAAACTACCATGGAAACCTCATGTCAGACACATTAAAACAAAAATCTCCAAAAGCCTCTCAATTATAAACAAAGCAAAACTATACCTCAATGAAAATGCACTCCGTACTCTATACTGCACCTCGGTACTGCCATACCTTACATACTGTGTTGAAGTATGGGGAAATACTTACCAAAACACAATTCATCCTCTGATCATATTACAGAAAAGAGCAGTGCGGATCATTCACAACGTTGGTTATTTAGAACATACACATAATCTGTTTATGCAATCAAAGTTACTCAAATTTGATGACCTTGTTAAATATAATACATTAATAATCTTATATAAAGCTTTTAACAAATTATTGCCACCTAATCTACAACGTTTTTTTATAAGACGAGTGCAAACTCATAACTTGAGAGGCTTTGGATATTTCTTATTGCCGAAAGCTCAAACCACTCGTAAACGTTTTTGTGTGTCTGTATGCGGAGTAAAACTATGGAACAAACTGGACTTACAACACAAGCAATGCCAAACTATTAATCGATTTAAACTATTATACAAACATGGGGTCTGGTTCAAATATAGAGATGAGGGTCTTTAATTTGACCTGCTGCTATACTCTGTCTCAAAGTGTAACATGTGCTCAATGTTTCCTTACCATTATTGCTATGTTGTCTATTACCATTATTGCTATGATGTCTATTACCATTGTTGGTATATATTTATTATTCCTACATTGTTGATACAAATGATTGTTACAGTGTAATAATTATTGTTACCTATGGTAATGCCACTATGATACAACATCTGTATTATAATCATTGAACAAAGTGAGAGTGAAACTCATGTGAATAATCACTGAATGGAGAACTGCGGGTGGGATTAAATAAGTTATCTTCTTCCCACTCTCTTTCAGGCAAAACTGGACAATAATGCACTATATTAATTTATATTATTATGTTTTGTTAACTTGTACGTTTTTGTCATTGCCTGAAATAAATCAATAAAAATAAAAAATAAAAAAAACTCTAATAACTAAAGTTCCTTGGGTGAATAATGCAAACTCACTACGCAGGTATGTTTACAAAGGCGGATGCGCCCAATTTTTTAGGATTTATGAAGATCCCAAGTACAGATCAGCAGGTACAAGAAGGTAAGAAAAGTTGCTTTTGCATAATATTGCAGAACAAAACGCCAGATAATATGTCTTACCTTATACACACACCATAATAATACTCGTATGTTTAATGTGCCGACAACCCACCAACCAAAGCGGCTTCATAGCTTACCAAAGTCGTACTAAAACATTTTGATAGATTTTTGAGCGCTGTGTGTAATTTTCTATATTTTCAATGGAACATATAAAATGTTGGTGTTGTTTACTTGAGTCATATTGCCATCATACCTCTTACCACGTATCTCTTATGTTTGACTGCCCTCTACTGGTCAGACTTATCATTACACCATGTACGAAATAAAATTGCTATGAGGTCGGTGAGCAAAACCAGAATTATTCCTTACATTAGGCGCACCGGGTTATAAGGCGCACTGTCGAGTTTTGAGAGAGAGAAAAAAGGATTTTAAGTGTGCCTTATAGTCTGGAAAATACAGTAAATGTAAATCAAATAAATTGTAGAACAAAAGGGTATATATCCTAAAATATTCTAGCACAGTAAAACTATTTTAAGTTAACCTCGTTTATGTCAACCACCTCATCAAGTGCTCGCCCACTGTGTTCATCCTATTAATTATAAAGTGCCCAATTAGCCAACCTTGACATAGATGGCCAACGACATAACATTTCAGACGCAAAAGGGTTTTTATTAGGACTGTCAATGAATTACAGGTTATTACCCGCTTGCATAATTAAAATCTGTTTAATAAAAGACCCCAATATTTGGACACAAATGCAATTTTGTGGTCAGAACGTAATCCAGGAACGTTTTTAAACGTTTTCCTTCACTAGATGTCATTCATTTGCTCAAAACCTGGTGACAGTAAGTATAGTAAGAATTAAGTGCACATTTTCGAAATATTTGCAACAATATAGCAAACAAGGTGCAGATCGTATGCTGCACACACCCATTAACAGCTTTACATAGTGCAGCATTTACTGTGACGATTTGTCATTTTTCCTTAGTTTTGTGTTTATTTCTTGGTCAGCGCTCTTATTTTAGTTCCACTTCCTGCATGTCTCCCTGAGCGCTCGTTCCCTCACCTGTCCCTGATTAGCAGCCTGGCACACCTGGTTGCAGTTGCCATTCAGGCTGCTGTTTATGCCTGCCTCGCCCTCCAGTCAGGATTGTTTCTTTGTGAAATGTTACTTAATCAGTTTGCTGTAGGCTGCTATGTTTTCGTGCACTTCTCTGCTGCACCTCATGTGTTGAATATATTGCCAAAAGTATTTGGCCACCCATCCAAATGATCAGAATCAGGTGTCCTAATCCCTTGGCCCAGCCACACATGTATAAAATCAAGCGCTTAGGCATGGAGACTGTTTCTACAAACATTTGTGAAACAATGGGCCGCGCTCAGGAGCTCAGTGATTTCCAGCGTGCCACCTGTGCAACAAATCCAGTTGTGAAATTTCCTCGCTCCTAAATATTCCATAGTCAACTGTCGGCTTTATTATAAGAAAATGGAAGAGTTTGGGAACAACAGCAACTCAGCCACGAAGTGGTAGGCCACGTAATCTGACAGAGAGGGGTCAGCGGATGCTAAAGCGCATAGTGCAAAGAGGTCGCCGACTCAGTTGCTACAGAGCTCCAAACTTTATGTGACCTTCCAATTAGCCCACGTACAGTACACAGAGCGCTTCATAGAATGGGTTTCCATGGCCGAGCAGCTGTATCTAAGCCATACATCACCAAGTCCAATGCAAAGCGCCGGAGGCAGTGGTGTAAAGCACGTCGCCACTGGACTCTAGAGGAGTGGAGATGCGTTCTCTGGAGTGAATAATCACGCTTTTCCATCTGGCAATCTGATGGATGAGTCTGGGTTTGGAGGTTGCCAGGAGAACGCTACATTTCGGACTGCATTGTGCCGAGTGTGAAATTTGGTGGAGGAGGAATTATGGTGTGGGGTTGTTTTTCAGGAGTTGGGCTTGGCCCCTTAGTTCCAGTGAAAGGAGCGTTGAATGCTCCAGGATACCAAAACATTTTGGACAATTAAATGCTCCCAACCTTGTGGGAACAGTTTGGAGCGGGCCCCTTCCTCTTCCAACATGACAGTGCACAAAGCAAGGTCCATAAAGACATGGATGACAGAGTCTGGTGTGGATCAACTTGACTGGCCTGCACAGAGTCCTGACCTGAACCCGATAGAACACCTTTGGGATGAATTAGAACGAAGACTGAGAGCCAGGCCTTCTCGACCGACATCAGTGTGTGACCTCACCAATGCGCTTTTGTAAAAATGGTCGAAAAGTCCTATAAACACACTCCGCAACCTTGTGGACAGCCTTCCCAGAAGAGTTTAAGCTGTAATAGCTACAAAAGGTGGACCGACATCATATTGAACCCTATGGGTTAGGAATGGGATGGCACTTCAAGTTCATATGTGAGTCAAGGCAGGTGGCCAAATACTTATGGCAATATAGTTTAATTATGTCATTCTCCTGTCTCCTGCATCTTGGGGTCACAACTACTGCAGCCATGCGAGTCCATGACATTTACATCTGCATCTACTTTTTCTTTAACCAGTTGTTTAAACAAACACTCTGAAAATGTAAATAAGAGGACAGTGTTCTCTTTTTTTTCATTTTTTTTCATCTGCTGTAAAAATGCATATCCTCTGGGAAAAAATGCCTTATAACAGCCACAAACTGGAGGATATGTTTTTAATCAGGATGCAATTAAAACAATTATCGAAAAACGTTTTATGGAATAATAAATGAACATCATACTGGGAATGAAAACGATGCATGTGTTTGGAAATGGATGCCTGACCTTTAGATGCATTATATAAAATCTGAGTCAATTAAACATCCCACAGTTGTTTAAAATGGGTACAGTAGATAGCAAGTTATGTATGAAGTGTCAGGCAGCTAAAGAAACTAATTTGTTACAACAGGGGAATAAATGTGCTGTGGTCTGTTGTGAGAATTGCCTTGTTTTTCCATCCTAGGCAGCCGTAGGTCACGTGAGGTGTCTGTCACAAGAGTGTTAGCCTGAAAGAAAGGAGTCGTGTATATGAAACACGCTCAGCTCTCTCACTAACGTGACACGATGTCAGAGTTAAGGGCTACACGTTTACAGTGACCAAAAAATGGCAAATCCGTTTGATTTTGCCGTCCAACGGAGTGGCCGCTATGGAGGCATGGGACAATGAAAAAGGAGGATTACCTCCAAATTCTTCAGGACGACCTAAAATCATCAGCCCGTAGGTTGGATCTCGGGCGCAGTTGGGTGTTCCAACAGGACAATGACCCCAAACACACGTCAAAAGTGGTAAAGGAATGGCTAAATCAGGCTAAAATTAAGGTTTTAGAATGGCCTTCCCGTTTCTTCAGCAGTGTGAAGTGTGGACAATGTTGAAGAAACAAGTCCATGTCAGAAAACCAACACATTTAGCTGAACTGCACCAATTTTGTCAAGAGGAGTGGTCAAAAATTCAACCAGAAGCTTGCCAGAAGCTTGTGGATGGCTACCAAGAGCGCCTTATTGCAGTGAAACTTGCCAAAGGACATGTAACCAAATATTAACATTGCTGTATGTATACTTTTGACACAGCAGATTTCGTCACATTTTCAGTAGACCCATAATAAATTCATAAAAGAACCAAACTTCATGAATGTTTTTTGTGACCAACAAGTATGTGCTCCAATCACTCTATCACAAACAAATAAGAGTTGTAGAAAGTATTGGAAACTCAAGACAGCCATGACATTATGTTCTTTACAAATGTATGTATATTTCATCCAAAGTTCCATCTGAGTTTGTTTTGAATTTAAATTGGTCGCCTCTCATTACTTATCTTTGCACTGTGTAACAATAGGTGCCGACTTCCAGGTTTACTTGCGGTCATTTCAAATTGTGTGATTAATCTTGATTAATTTATGATAACGCAATCATTTATTTAAATCATTAATCACATGCTTTAAGGCGTTGATGTTGACAGCCCTAGTTTTTATGAAAAATCAGTCCATTTGTGTCGACTTGTGTTGTAATATTGTTACTGGCATCATAATCTTGCACATGATTTTACAAAAGCAGATTTGTGGCTCTTGCGGTTAGAGTGTCCGCCCTGAGACTTGAAGGTCGTGAGTTCAAACCCTGGCCGAGTCATACCAAAGACTATAAAAATAGGACACATTACTTCCCTGCTTGGCACTCAGCATCAAGGGTTGGAAATGGGGGTTAAATCACCAAAATGATTCCCGAGCACGGCCACTGCTGCTGCTCACTGCTCCCCTCACCTCCCAGGGGGTGAACAAGGGGATGGGTCAAATGCAGAGGATCATTTCACCACACCTAGTGTGTGTGTGACTATCGTTGGTACTTTAACTTTGTAACTTTAAAGTCAAAATCGATAGAAATTAACGAAAAAGTGTGTGAGGGGCCACCGAAAATTACTACTCACCTTCAAAGCTTCTGCATAGGATCAAAGGTCCTTTCTTCTTTCTTTCATCCATCCATCTTTTCTACAATTGACAAAATGCACCCCTTTTTTAAATTTGCACAAATGGAGGAAAAACCTGTCAAAAAAAAACATTCGCAACACACTCCTTTTGTGTGTGTTGCGAATTGGCGCGCTTGGCGTGATCCCAGAATGCAGAGACAGCAGGCGGAGAGCAGATCAGAAGGTCATTTATTTAAGTACCATACAGAGGAAAATGATGCAGGTCGTGGAAACGGTAATGTGAGACAATGAGCAAGCGTCGAGTGGCAGGCGAAACTGGTAGATGATTGGCAATCAAAAACAGGGGACGAGAATAGTTTTCAGAAGCACGGGTAAAGTCACAATACGAAGGTCCTGGGTTCAACCCTGGGCTAGGGATCTTTCTGTGTGGAGTTTTCATGTTCTCCCCGTGACTGCGTGGGTTCCCTCCGGGTACTCCGGATTCCTACCACCTCCAAAAACATGCACCTGGGGATAGGTTGATTGGCAACACTAAATTGGCCCTAGTGTGTGAATGTGAGTGTGAATGTTGTCTGTCTATCTGTGTTGGGCCTGTGATGAGGTGGCGACTTATCCACTGTCCGAATGCAGCTGGGATAGGCTCCAGCACCCCCTGCTACCCCGAACGGGACAAGCGGTAGAAAATGGATGGATGGATGGATGGGTAAAGTCACTGCACAAAGTGGAACAAAAATAAAAGCGCTAGTCATGAAGAGACACTAAACAAAATGAAAAAGAACACTACATTTTTTAATGCCGACGTGAGTCAGCCAATCCGAGGGATTTCAATTTAACTGCAATTACTTTGAAGCAACAATTTCTCGTATAGCTAATACAAATGGCACATTTAAAACAGGCCAGTGTGTTGTTCTAAGAGATAACGTAAAACACACTTTGACTAATGAATATCCCCGAGCCATCACTTTATTCACTCTTCCACGTTTTAAGTGAAATGGCATCATCTAAATACCGCTAATAATCGACCCAAATGAGCAATCCAAACTGTGTAAGGGGAGCACAAAGCCTAGTTTGTTGTATTTTACCCCATGTGCACGGTCAGTGGTGGTAGTAGTTATATAATCCTTGATGTCAGCCGTTACCACACTTATAGGTCAGCGCTGTCCATTAACAGCATGTCTATGGAAATATTACAGCAAAGGTCATTGCCTCCAGGAGCAGTAAGAGACGGCGGGGGGAGAAACGGCCCCGAAATAGCTGAAGCAAGGTGCACTGCTGGTAGAGCATGTTTGCCTTGTTGCCATTGAAGCATTAGTGAGCATGGTCTATAATCCCTTTTTCAACAACTATTGATTCATATAGGTTTGTATTAGGGTTGTACGGTATACCGGTATTAGTATAGTACCGCGATACTAATGAATCATATTCGGTACTATACCGCCTCTGAAAAGTACCGGTCCGCCACACCACCTCACCCCCGTCGTCGTCACGTCATGTAATTGCTGGTTTACGAGCAGACGAGCATGTTCGGCAGCGCACAATCACGGAGTACTTACAAGCAGACACAGTGTGTAGACAGAAAAGGGAGAACGGGCGCATTTTGGCTTAAAAACTAAAGATACTGTAAAGGTGAAGTTATAACCCTTAGACGCCCACCGGAAGATGTGCTTTAAGACATGGCTAGCTAGCTCGAGGCTAACGTCCTGCCCCCCCGTCGGCAGTGTTTTAGCTACTTCTAAATCATTAATCCTCGCCTTCATGGCGTCAAATAAAGTATGTTTCTTACAAGTATCATCCCTGCAGGACGAGGAATAGCTAAACATGTTTCACTACACACCATAGCAAAATGTAAACAAACGCCATTGGTGGATCAACACCTAACATCCACTGTAATGATACCAAGTACAATAGCGTATCAAGTCAATACTACTATGATTACGTCGATATTTTTTGGCATCACATCTTCTTTCGTTTTTTTTAAATGTATATTATGTTTATAAACTCAGGAAATATGTCCCTGGACACTTGAGGACTTTGATTATGACCTATGTATGAACCTGTAACGGATTGATACCCAAATTTGTGGTATCATCCAAAACTAATGTAAAGCATTCAAACAACAAAAGAACAAATTATTATTACATTTGAACAGAAGTGTAGATAGAACATGTTAAGAGAGAAAGTAAGCAGATATTAACAGTAAATGAACAAGTAGATTAATAATACATTTTCTACCACTTGTCCTTAATAATTTTGACAAAAATAATAGAATGATAAATGACACAATATGTTACTGCATATGTCAGCAGACTAATTTAGGAGTCTTTGTTTGCTTAATCACTAATAAAAAACAAGTTGTCTTGTATGTTCACTATTTTATTTAAGGACTAAGTTGCAATAAGAAACATATGTTTAATGTACCGTAAGATTTTTTTGTTCAAATAAAGCCAATAATGCAATTTTTTGTGGGCCCCTTTATTTAGAAAAGTACCGAAAAGTATCGAAATAATTTTGGTACCGGTACAACACTAGTTTGTATATATATATTCTTCATTGTGGTTATTTGATGATTAATAGATTGTGACCTTCAGCTCTTATTTGGGTTTTGGGGGCATTTCTGTAAACTTGTGTTTTGTCTGTGCAAGCTTGTAGTCTGGTTTCCTGACGAACCATCTCTTTCTCACCCTTCTTTTTATTCAAAGGGTGTGCATGGCATAGAAATGAAGTGAAAGCGATAAGTGATAGTTCATGCCTCAGTGTTGCCTGATATCTACTATGATTGTGAGCTCAGATGAGCTGGGCCTAATCCTTTGGATTTTAGGCGTGCCATGGAAGAAGATTGAAGGAAAACTGCTTCTTAATTGCTTTAGTCTTTTTTTCTACTTAATGTTCTTGGGATGAAACCTTGGCGATAAGGAACAACGTTTACAGTTAAACCCCAAATTGTTCATACCGTTGGCAGGTTTTAAGTTAAAAGTTCTAGAAATAAAATAGGAAAACAAAAAATAAGTTGTGCTAGAGGATAATGTCAAATATTTATAATTTTCATTTTCAATGGGACAAGCGGTAGAAAATGGATGGATGGATGGATGGATTTTCAATGTTAATATAGCTCATTTTATCAGGCCATGTGGTTTTGTAATGCATTGTGGGGACTGAGTAGACATGCTTGTTGGAAAAAGGCTTTGTTTACAAAGCAACAAACTGGATTAAAATGGATCGTACAAAACAAAACAAAAACAAGGGACCATACAGAGACAACCTGTCTCTGTATGGCTTGTTATTTGGAAAAATATTTTTTAAAAAGGTGGCGTTGACTCCAATGAGCTATGAGCACGTCCAATGGACGAGATATGTGAATCAAGTCAAACGTGTCTATATTTTGTCAACTGAGTCAGTTTTAATACCGGTGACGAATTTCAGAATGCAAAGTCTGAGAAGGCACATTGTTTCATCCATCCATCCATTTTCTACCACTTGTCCCTTAAGCGTGAGGTCTCCAGGCCTCGTTTCATAAGCATGGTTCCCCAAAAAAACAAGCGCATTGTGTTACGCTGGCGAGGCATTGTGATGCCGGAGGTCATCTTTTCAAGAAGCAGAGGGATGTTGGGAAGCGGCTTGCAGGTGAGAAGAAATTATTTATTGTATTTGCAGACAAAATATGCTGCGCGGTGCCCACGGCACGGAAAACAAAAGGGTAGCCAAAAGATGCTAGTACCAAAATACAGACTAGGAGCGTAATTAGTGCCCAGGCAACAGGTGAGCGTCCCGAACACTAACCAGAGGCAGGTGAGTGTAATCTGCCGTCATGGCAACTGAAACACACAAACTCAAAAGGTGCTGAAAACACAGGTGATTCGAAAAACGTAAACAGACTATGATCCGGGGAGCGGATCATAACATATTGTTACATTTAAATACTTTGGTAACTGCCCTACGTCTCCAAAAATAATATAGAATCAGAATCAGAAATACTTTAATAATCCCAGAGGGGAAATTAAGATTTTCAACACAATCCCATTCTAGAGCAGACAAACATTACAGGGAGACAGAACAGGATCGCTGACGGGTCTGCCAACTTCCGGCGCCCCTTATAAAAAAGTTGAGAAACAGGTCAATGCTGGGGGAGGTGGTGAACAAAAAAAATGCAGTCTAAGCCTGGGCCCCTGGAGAGGGGGTCCAGACTGAGGCTAAGGAAAGAAGAAAAAAAACTCTTAGCTATAGCACACATAAACATGTGTGTAAGAGGGAAACATCAAAGAACACAAAGGACATTAAAGGCCTACTGAAACCCACTACTACCAACCACGCAGTCTGATAGTTTATATATCAATGATGAAATCTTAACATTGCAACACATGCCAATACGGCCGGGTTAACTTATAAAGTGACATTTTAAAATTCCCGCCACACTTCCGGTTGAAAAACTCCTTTGGATATGATTTATGCGCGTGACGTCACAAAAGCAACGGAAGTGGTTGGACCCCATCGGACCCGATAGAAAAGCCTCTTGTTTTCTTCGACAAAATTCCACAGTATTCTGGACATCTGTGTTTGTGAATCTTTTGCAATTTGTTTAATGAACAATGGAGGCTGCAAAGAAGAACGTTGTAGGTGGGATCGATCGGTGTATTAGCGGCTAAGTACAATACTTACAGCAACACAACAAGTACTACTTACTACGCCTAGCCGATGCTTGCCGCCAAACCCACGGATGAAGTCCTTCGTCGCGCCGTCGATCGCTGGAACGCAGGTGAGCACGGCTGTTGATGGGAAGATGAGGGCTGGCTGGCGTAGGTGGAGTGCTAATGTTTTATCATAGTTCTGTGAGGTCCGGTTGCTAAGTTGCTAAATTAGCCTTAGCGTCGTTAGCAACAGCATTTTTAAGCCTTACCAGGCTGAGAATTTTTAACCATGTAGTTACATGTACATGGTTTAATAGTATTGTTAGTCTTCTGTCTATCCTTCCAGTCAGGGGTTTATTTATTTTGTTTCTATCTTCATTTGAGAACGATGCTATTATGCTAGCTCAGTAGCTAAGTGTGTCACCGATGTATTGTCTTGGAGATAAAAGTCACTTTAAATGTCCATTTCGCCTGCTCGACTCTCATTTTCAAGAGGATATAGTATCCGAGGTGGTTTAAAATACAAATCTGTGATCCACAATAGAAAAAGAAGAGAGTACATAGTTCTGTGAGGTCCGGTTGCTAAGTTGCTAAATTAGCCTTAGCGTCGTTAGCAACATCATAGTTAAGCCTTACCAGGCTGAGAATTTTTAACCGTGTAGTTACATGTACATGGTTTAATAGTGTTGTTGGTCTTCTGTCTATCCTTCCAGTCAGGGGTTTATTTATTTTGTTTCTATCTTCATTTGAGAACAATGCTATCACGTTAGCTCAGTAGCTAAGTGTGTCACCGATGTATTGTCTTGGAGATAAAAGTCACTTTAAATGTCCATTTTGCGTGCTCGACTCTCATTTTCAAGAGGATATAGTATCCGAGGTGGTTTAAAATACAAATCCGTGATCCACAATAGAAAAAGGAGAGTGTGGAATCCAATGAGCCAGCTTGTACCTAAGTTACGGTCAGAGCGAAAAAAGATACGTCCATCACTGCCTCTCAAGTCCTTCACTGTAACGTTCCTCATCTACGAATCTTTCATCCTCGCTCAAATTAATGGGGTAATCGTCACTTTCTCGGTCCGAATCTCTCTCGCTCCATTGTAAACAATGGGGAATTGTGAGGAATACTAGCTCCTGTGATGTCACGCTACTTCCGGTACAGGCAAGGCTTTTTTTTATCAGCGAGCAAAAGTTGCGAACTTTATCGTCGATTTTCTCTACTAAATCCTTTCAGCAAAAATATGGCAATATCGCGAAATGATCAAGTATGACACATAGAATGGATCTGCTATTCCCGTTTAAATTTTAAAAAATCATTTCAGTAGGCCTTTAAAGACATTAAAACAGCAGAGCTGATGCAACCAGACACTTCTACACAGCCACAAAAGTAAAACAACATAAAAAAACCAAAAACATATACACTGTGTTGGCCTCTGCGGTCTTCCACGCCATCGTCTGCTGGGATGGGGGGAGCATGGCCAGAGACAGGAGCAGACCCAACAAAGCAACCAAGAGAGCCGACTCCACCCTCGGTCGCCCACCAACTCTCGGCAGCCACTACAGCGGCGTCATCTTGGGGGGAAAACGCATCCATTTTGTGCTTAGCTATGATTGAAAGTAATCAGACAAGATGCATTTTGCTGTACTTTGTTCGTACCTGCACAACAGCTAGCTTAAAGGCCTACTGAAATGATTTTTTTTTATTTAAACGGGAATAGCAGATCCATTCTATGTGTCATACTTGATCATTTTGCGATATTGCCATATTTTTGCTGAAAGGATTTAGTAGAGAACATCGACGATAAAGTTCGCAACTTTTGCTCGCTGATAAAAAAAAAGCCCTGCCTGTACCGGAAGTAGCGTGACATCACAGGAGCTAGTATTCCTCACAATTCCCCGTTGTTTACAATGGAGCGAGAGAGATTCGGACCGAGAAAGTGATGATTACCCCATTAATTTGAGCGAGGATGAAAGATTCGTAGATGAGGAACGTTACAGTGAAGGACTTGAGAGGCAGCGATGGACGTATCTTTTTTCGCTCTGACCGTAACTTAGGTACAAGCTGGCTCATTGGATTCCACACTCTCCTTTTTCTATTGTAGATCACAGATTTGTATTTTAAACCACCTCGGATACTATATCCTCTTGAAAATGAGAGTCGAGAACGCGAAATGGACATTCAGTGCCTTTTATCTCCACGACAATACATCGGCGAAATGCTTTAGCTACGAGCTAACGTGATAGCATTTTGCTTTAACTGCATATAGAAACAAAAGAAATAACCCCTGACTGGAAGTATAGATAGAAAATCAACAATACTATTAAACCGTGGACATGTAAATACACGGTTAATGCTTTCCAGGCTGGCGAAGGTTAACAATGCTGTGCTAATGACGCCATTGAAGCTAACTTAGCAACCGGACTGCACAGAGCTATGCTAAAAACATTAGCTCTCCACCTACGCCAGCCAGCCCTCATTTGCTCATCAACACCCGTGCTCACCTGCGTTCCAGCGATCGGCAGAAGGACGAAGGACTTCACTCGATGCGTTTGGCGGCCCGGAGACGTAGGAAGTCAAGGTGAAGTCGGCGGCTAGCGCGACTAGCGCGGCTAGCGCTCCAACAAAGTCCTCCTGGTTGTGTTGCTGTAGTCCGCTGCTAATACACTGATCCCACCTACAACTGTCTTCTGTGCAGCCTTCATTGTTCATTAAAAAAATTGCAAAAGATGTCCAGAATACTGTGGAATTATGAAATGAAAACAGAGCTTTTTGTATAGGATTCTACAGGGTACCATAACTTCCGTTACTCGGACTTCGCCGCGCGCATACGTCATCATACCGCGATGTTTCAGCCGGATATTTCCCGGGAATTTTAAAATGTCACTTTATAAGTTAACCCGGCCGTATTGGCATGTGTTGCAATGTTAAGATTTCATCATTGATATATAAACTATCAGACTGCGTGGTCGGTAGTAGTGGCTTTCAGTAGGCCTTCAAGTTAACGCTCAGCAGGCAACAGCTCACAAATACTATGTGTGATACAGAATACAACTTACTAGTCTGAATATGCCGTGAACACACCAACATGTACAAGGTGATGGCGTTAAAAGGGATGTTTGTCGTTTAGTAATACTTTTCTTAGGGTGTTGCCTTTAAATTGAGCAACACCCTAAGAAAAGTATTCAACAAGAACAACATTAAATTGCCTTTAAATTGAGCAACACCCTAAGAAAAGTATTCAACAAGAACAACATTAAATTGAGCTACAGCTGCATGAACAACATGCGACAAATCATTTCAAACCACAATAAAGCAATTGAAAAGGAGCCGCCCACCACCAGGCAGAACGACTCCAAAACCGACAAAAGATGTAACTGCCGCAAGAAACCTGATTGCCCTCTCAACGGGGGGTGCTTACAATCATCAGTTGTTTACCAAGCAAAGGTAATACGCAAGGACATTAACACATCCGACACATACGTAGGATTAACTGAGGGAGAATTCAAAACCAGATGGAACAATCACAAGGCTTCTTTCAGATGCAAAAGCCTGCGGAACACTACAGAACTCAGCAAACACATTTGGAATCTCAAAGACAATAATGTTGAATACTCAATAACATGGCAAATTCTTGCATCCAGCAC